>NW_020664772.1:59238-141589 GCF_002925995.2 Terrapene triunguis
CAGTCAGCATGGGTTTATCAAGAACCAACCTGATAGCTTTCTTTGACAGGGTAACAAGCCTTGTGGATGGGGGGAAGCAGTAGATGTGGTATATCTTGACAGTAATACAGCTTTTGATATTGTCTTGCATGACCTTTTCCTAAACAAACTAGGGAAATACAACCTAGATGGAGCTACTATAAGGTGACTGCATAACTGATTGGAAAACCATCACCAGAGAGTAGTTATCAGTGGTTCACTGTAAAGCTGGAAGGGCGTATCAAGTAGGGTCCCACAGGGATCATATCTGGGTACAGTTCTCTTCAATATCTTCATCAATGATTTAGATAATGGCATAGAGAGTACACTTATAAAGTTTACGGACGATACTAAGCTGGAAGGGGTTGCAAGTTCTTTGGAGGATAGGATTAAAATTCAAAATGATCTGGACAAACTGGAGAAATGGTCTGAAGTAAATAGGATGAAATTCAATAAGGACAAATGCAAAGTACTCCACTTAGGAAGGAACAATCACTTGCACACATTCAAAATGGGAAATGACTGCCTAGGAAGGAGTACTGCGGAAGGGGATCTGGGGGTCATAGTGGACCACAAGCTAAATATGAGTCAACGGTGTAACACTATTGCAAAAAAAGCAAACATCATTCTGGTATGTATTAGCATGGTGTTGAAAACAAAACACGAGAAATACTTCTTCCGCTCTACTCCACGCTCATTGGGCCTCAACTGGAATATTGAGTCCAGTCATGGGAAATACCAAGTTTTGACATTTCTTTCTGATTTGGAACAAATTTAAAAATCACAGAATTTTCCATAAAATTCCAGTTTCACACAGCTTTAACTACAGTGACTGATACTTAAAAAAAATAATCATGGGATAGAATCATGTTTCCTTTGCTATGTTCCCTGCATTTTGTAAACCTAATAGTTCTTCAGTTGTCCATAGAGTCTTTTAGAAAATATCAGAATACTTGTGTACTTCTAACATTTAATAAAAAAGAAGAAAACCAAAGTCTCTTTCAGGTCTTTTTTCATTCAGCACAAGTGGGGGAAATTGGTCACAAACCCAATTGTTTTTTTAGGTAACCTTTAAAAATTGTGGGTACATAGAATCATAGAACTGGAAGGGACCTTGAGAGGTCATCTAGTCCAGTCCCCTGCACTCGTGGCAGGACTAAGTATTATCTAGACCATCTCTGACAGGTATTTGTCTAACCTGCTCTTAAAAATTCTCCAATTATGGAGATTCCACAACCTCCCTAGGCAATTTATTCCAGTGCTTAACCACCCTGACAGTCAGGAAGTTTTTCCTAATGTCCAACCTAATGTCCATCTCATTACCTTGTCTGAATTATAGTTCAGCAACTGTCAGGCAGGATTTGGTCACAACTATGTGCCTGATAAAGCTCTAATTACATCCCACTAGTTGGTGACACTAATAAATAAAATGCTGACGAGAAAGGGAATTTATGCACATTATGGTCTGAAATTTACATTTTGGGGGATAAAATCTGTATTCAAGATGTGTGCATACCATGGATTTATATAAAGGCAATATGATATTTTCTGTCTTATTATCTATCTCTTTCTTAATGATTCCCAACATTCTGTTTGCTTTTTTGACTTCAGATACACATTGAGTGGATGTTTTCAGAGAACTATCCACAATAACTCCAAGATCTTTCTCTTGAGTGGTAACGGCTAATTTAGACCCCATCATTTTGTATGTACAGTTGGGATTATGTTTTCCAATGTGCATTACTTTGCATTTATCAACATTGAATTTCATCTTCCATTTTGTTGCCCAGTCACCCAGTTTTGTGAGATCCCTTTCCTAATGATTCCAAACATTCTGGTTGCTTTTTTGACAGCCGCTGCACATTTAACCCCCCCGCCTCCCATCACTACCGCACACGCACTCTTCCCTCTCCTGTGTGTCACCCCTTCACCTCTCCCCTGTTGTTCACCTAACCGCAGAGATGGTTAAACTGGCCACATTTCACACTGTCTCTACTTCTCTGTCATATTTTTCACTCTTAAGCTTCCTGACAACTCTACCCTTCCTCAGACAAAAATGGGACACTCCCTTTGGGGGGGTCTGTTGATAGTGCCCCTTAAGTCCCTCTTCTTCCTCCGCAATTTCCCCATCTGAAGTCACCACCCCCCCAGCTTTGCCCCTGGGACAGATCCTGATCAGTGCTCAGGGCAGACTGAGACCAGCAACAGCAGTCATGCTGTTAAGGCAGCTCCAATCCCTCCTGCAGGTGCATTAAACAAGGGAGCAGATTCCCAGGGGCCCTTTGTGCAGAGTCACTTTCCTGCCTGGCCCCAGCCCTTTCCCCCGGGTCTCTCCCCTCACCTGCAGGCTCCGGCTCTGGAGCTGTTGTCGGCAGAGCCCGGGGCTGCCCCCAGGGGCTGGTTCCAGCCCCCGCAGAAAGTCCCCCCCGGGCTGGGCACAGAGGGGGGTTAATGCAGGTCTCTCCCCAGCACAGACACAGCTGGGAGGGGAGCAGCAGCGGCTCAGCCCCGGCTCCCAAGGGAGGCAGCAGCAGCAGCTTCTTCTAAGAGCCCTGCTGATGAGCAGCTCCCAGGCAAGGGGATGCTGCCCAGCCTCTGATCCCTCTCTTCTTTCCTCTCCCCCCCCCCCCTTCCTCCCACACCAGTCCCTTCCTGTGCGTCCCTCCATATCAACTCGGGCTGCAACCGCCCCCTGGGGCTTTCCCGGGTTGGACCCGAACCTCCCCAGACCCTGGGGTTAGAACCCAGGCGTCCGGTCTCCCCAGCCGTGCTGCTCCCCTTCCAGTCTCCCCAGCCTGGCTCTCTCCTCCCCCTCCCCCAATGGATCTGCAGACCCGGCTGCCTGGGATCTGGGTGTTTTCTCTCCCTTCCAGGCTGAATTTTGTCTCAATGCTCCCAGTGTCACAAAGACCCTGGCGGGGGCCCCCAGGACATGAGCCAATCCCGGGCGAGGAGACGCCTCTCCATTTCCCACCACAACCTCTCCTCCACCCCCTCCCTCCCCCAACCCAAGCAGAGACTAGAGCCCTTTGTATGTGCGGAGCGGCCATGGCCGGTAACGGGAGCCCAGTGCCGAGCCTGGAAGATACGCTCTCCTCCTGCCCCGTGTGCCTGGAATATTTCATAGATGCCAGCTGCGGGCACAACATCTGCCCGCGGGCCTGCAACTCAGACCCCCTGGAGGAGCCGGAGTGGAGCCCTTCCTGTCCTAGATGCCAGAAGCCCGTCCTGCATGTTTCATGTGCCACATACTGGGTAATAATAACGTGAGCTGGACTCCAGGCTTGTAAAACCGAGCTAGCGCTTTGGCAGAGAAGTATTGACAGAAGTGCTGCAACTGTAGCTGGCATGCTAGCCCTGTGCACACAGACTGACTGCTGCCATAGGCTTCCTTCCTGTGGAGCCCTGGCTCCTCCTCCAAAGTTCCCTGCAGGATGCTCTGTGGAGCATGGTGGGGATGACGCTATTGCCCACTGAAGCATTTGAGAATCAAGAGATTGGTTTAAGAATCATGAGATTTAAAAAAACAACAACAACACACGTGGAGATCTCTTTATTTTAGGGTGACCATATTTCCCAAAGGGAAAATGGGAGATGGCACGGTGCTGGCTCCAGCTACCCGCCTGAGCCCTGCCTCCCCCCCCCCCCCCCCCCCCCCCGAGGCTGGCTTCGCTGCTCGCCCCACCCCTGCCTGCCCCCTGCCTGAGCCCTGCCTCCCCATCACACGTTCCGCCGCATCCCACTTTTTTGACAAAAGTGAGCATTTGTCCCATTTGCTCTTTCCATCTGATCAAGCAGGCAAGAGCAAACAGGACAAATGCCCATTTTTGCCAAAAAAGTTGGGACAGGCGGGACACGGCTTAAAAAAGGGGACTGTCCTGGCCAAAACAGAATGTATGGTCACCCTTTTTTATTTTCTTTCTGGCTTTTGAGCCTTGAGGGTTCACCACGTTGATGCTTTTTAATTGCAACCATAAAGATGAGAAACTTAATTTTTGTAGAAAGTGAAAGCTGAGAGTCTGGTGTACTCACACGACTCCAGGTTCTGGGGCCTTAGGAGAAAAATCACAATATATCATGAGACTTGAATAAATCAGAAGAGCTGGCCATACGGGAATCATCAGGCAGCTCAGTGCATGGGGTGGGGGAGAGGAGCGAGAAGAAGTGGGACATGAGGTAGACCCAGGGAAGTGCTGACACTGTCCTGCCAAGGGGATCAGGAACCCATCTCCGTGGTTTGCCCCAGGGACCCTGAGTTCCCCCCGTGGGGCCCAGAACGGGGGATGACCCAAGGCACTAAGGTGAGACGCGATGGGCGCAGGTCACAAACTAGAAAGAACAGCCCTTGCTGCAGGGTGAGTGTGACTGAACCAGGGAGAGGCTGAGGCTGGGGTCGGGAGATGCAGGCGGGGAGCTATAGCCCAATGCCTACTGCAGAGCATGGTGCTAAGTCTCAGCCCCTCCCTCCACCTCTGAAAGTAAGCGGATATTCACAGTGGGTCATCTTTATGTGGGGGTGTTTGCTTGGAGCCAGGATGTGAGTACAGGTGGTGGTGATGGTGGGGAATTGAACATGTGGGGGTTTTAAGAGCTGGGATTTTGGTTGGGGGGGTATTTGACTTTGGGGTGATGGGGATGTGGGATACATTGATGGTGTGCACCCAGGGTCTCTGGAGAATATTTGGGGTGTGCGGCAATATTTGGAGCTGGTCTTGGGGGCATGTCAGGGAGTTGGGAAGGAGTTTGGAACTCGGGGGGGGGGGTGTTGGGGGGGGGGGGGTTGGCGGGTTTTGGAGCTGTGCTTTTGTGCTGTATCATTACTACTTCCAGTTCTCTCTGTTTCTGTATGGACAATCCAGCCCCCTGATTGCCATCCTCTCTCCCATCTGCTGTAGCTTTAAAGCAGTGATAGTCAATGGTTTAGGAGCCAAATTAGTGATCACTATTATCCAAAAGAGCCACAGTTGTGTGAATTCATTGTTTCATTTACTAGAGTACTATATAGTCATATTTAAACAGCATGACAGGGGAAATATTATATATATATCCCTACTTAATTTACAATTTTACGGAAATTGTGGATCCCACAATATTAGACTTCCACTACAATTTTAATGCTGAATTCAGGTGTATGTATGTTACCTTTTAACAGTCAGCCTCACTGACAGTCCTGGGCGGCCGGGGCTCCGGCTGTCATCCCCACGCATGGCAGGGCTCCAGCTGTCAGCCCCAGGCAGCCAGGACTCCTGCTATCAGCTATGGGTGGCCAGGGCTTCTGCTGTCAGCCGGCTTTTCCAAATTACTGCAATTAATAAAGGTCCATTATTACTTTTCTGCGATTTTCCATGTCTTGTCTGCAACTCAGCCGCAATTATATGACAATCATCCTGCGATTCAAGGATAGTCTTATATATATATATAATTCTCAAAGCAAATAAGTTAATAACAGTGCAAGTTAATAACATCATTGGTTAATAACAGAATAAAAGCATCCTGATTGGATAATAACTTAGATTGGTTAATAATGAAATCACACAGTGTTTTACTATCATGTGCTGCAAAGAGCCACAGGAGACACATTGAAGAGCCACTTGCGGTTCTCGAGCCTCAGTCTGAGTATCAGTGCTTTAAAGCAAGAAAGCTAAGGGCCAAATCCTGCCCTAGGATCTGTGTGAGTGTGCGCCAGGGATACTGTGGGGCAGAGGGGTCCCTGAAATCTGGCAGCTGTGACACAGCACTGTCTGTAAAATCAAACCCTCTTACACCTGGCTCCCACCCCCGCTTCTTCCAGGATATGTCACAAGAGCGGCTGGCCTGTCTGATAAAAGAGAGAGAAGAAACCAAAGCTGATGAGGAGATGCAAAGTGAGAAGCTGCTGGTAGGTGCCCAGAAACCCTTCCCCAAGGCTTGCCTGGTATCAGAGTACCCTGAGTGACATGGCAACACACTGCTTGTCCTGCCAGCCCAGTCAGGGAACCATCCCCATTGCAGCCCAGGGAACAGGGCAGGATTGGGCAGGTGTTGGGTAATGTGATGCCCTCGGAGTGTGAGTGGCTGCCATGCAGGAAAGCGTTTGTCTGCGTCTTGGCCCAGAAAGACCCCAGCCCAAGCTGTTCAGATATGACAGGAACCAGGGTTCCTTTAAAAGGTGGCTCAGTGCCTCCACAGGAAGAAAATACTGGATCCTGAAGGGCTCTTTCATCTGTCAGAGAAAAGCATAACAAGAACCATGGCTGGAAGCTGAAGCCAGACAAATTCAAATTAGAAATAAGACACTTTTATAAAAATGTGAGAGTGATCAACCAGTAGGACAAACTACCAAGGGAAGCAGTGGATTCTCCATCTTTTGATTCCTTTCAATCCTGAGCGGATGCCTTCTGGAAGACCTGCTTTAGTCAGATACCGGTTGTTGGGTTCAATACAGGAGTCACTGGTTTGAAATTGGACAATGTGTGATATACCGGAGATCAGCTAGATCTGTGGTTCTCAACCTATTTACCATTGTGGGCTGCACATGCTGCTCTCTATGTGTTATGTGGGCCGCATCCACACAATATATATATATACTACCTATATGTCCCTGAGGCCAGGGCTGGATTAATCTTTTGTGGGCCCTGGTGCCTGGACTGTGGCCCTGCCCCCATTCCGCCTGTGCTCTGCCCCGAGGCCCTGCCCTATCTTGGCCTCTTCCCCCCCGCAAGGCCCTGCCCACTGCTCACACGGGGTGGAGGAGGCAGAGAGGAGGGAGCAGGGGGCGAGGATGGGAGGTGGTGGAGAGGAGCGAGTGATGGGCTGGGCCTCGGGGGGGAAGAGGCCGAGCAGGGGCGGGGCCTCAGAATGAAGTGAGGTCAAAAGCTTTGCTAAAGTCAAGGAATAACACATCCACTGCTTTCCCCTCATCCACAAGCCAGTTATCTCATCATAGAAGGCAATTAGGTTAGTAAGGCACGACTTCCCCTTGGTGAATCCATGCTGACTGTTCCTGATCACTTTCCTCTCCTCTAAGTGTTTCAGAATTGATTCCTTGAGGACCTGCTCCATGCTTTTTCCAGGGACTGAGGTGAGGCTGACTGGCCTGTAGTTCCCCGGATCCTCCTTCTTCCCTTTTTTAAAGATGGGCACTACATTAGCCTTTTTTCAGTCATCCAGGACCTCCCCCGATCGCCATGAGTTTTCAAAGATAATGGCCAATGGCTCTGCAATCACATCCGCCAACTCCTTTAGCACCCTCGGATGCAGCGCATCCGGCCCCATGAACTTGTGCTCGTCCAGTTTTTCTAAATAGTCCCGAACCACTTCTTTCTCCACAGAGGGCTGGTCCCCTTCTCCCCATACTGTGCTGTCCAGTGCAGCAGTCTGGGAGCTGACCTTGTTCATGAAGACAGAGGCAAAAAAATCATTGAGTACATTAGCTTTTTCCCCATCCTCTGTCACTAGACTGCCTCCCTCATTCAGTAAGGGGTCCACACTTTCCTTGACTTTCTTCTTGTTGCTAACATACCTGAAGAAACCCTTCTTGTTACTCTTAACATCTCTTGCTAGCTGCAACTCCAAGTGTGATTTGGCCTTCCTGATTTCACTCCTGCATGCCTGAGCAATATTTTTATACTCCTCCCTGGTCATTTGACCAATCTTCCACTTCTTGTAAGCTTCTTTTTTGCGTTTAAGATCAGCAAGGATTTCACTGTTTAGCCAAGCTGGTCGCCTGCCATATTTATTATTCTTTCTACATATCGGGATGGTTTTTTCCTGCAACCTCAATAAGGATTCTTTAAAAAACACCAAGCTCTCCTGGACTCCTTTCCCCCTCATGTTATTCTCCCATGGGATCCTGCCCATCAGTTCCCTGAGGGAGTCAAAGTCTGCTTTTCTGAAGTCCAGGGTCCTTATTCCATTGCTCTCCATTCTTCCTTGTGTCAGGATCCTGAACTCGACCATCTCATGGTCACTGCCTCCCAGGTTCCCATCCACTTTTGCTTCCCCTAATAATTCTTCCCTGTTTGTGAGCAGCAGGTCAAGAAGAGCTCTGCCCCTAGTTGGTTCCTCCAGCACTTGCACCAGGAAATTGTCCCCTACACTTTCCAAAAACTTCCTGGATTGTCTGTGCACCGCTGTATTGCTCTCCCAGCAGATATCAGGGTGATTAAAGTCTCCCATGAGAACCAGGGCCTGCGATCTAGTAACTTGTGCTAGTTGCCGGAAGAAAGCCTCGTCCACCTCATCCCCCTGGTCTGGTGGTCTATAGCAGACTCCCACCACGACATCCCCCTTGTTGCTCACACTTCTAAACTTAATCCAGAGACTCTCAGGTTTTTCTGCAGTTTCATACCGGAGCTCTGAGCAGTCATACTCCTCTCTTACATACAACGCAACTCCCCCACCTTTTCTGCCCTGCCTGTCCTTCCTGAACAGTTTATATCCATCCATGACAGTACTCCAGTCATGTGAGTTATCCCACCAAGTCTCTGTTATTCCAATCGCATCATAGTTCCCTGACTGTGCCAGGACTTCCAGTTCTCCCTGCTTGTTTCCCAGGCTTCTTGCATTTGTGTATAGGCACTTAAGATAACAAGCTGATTGTTCCGCTTTCTCAGTCTGAGACAGGAGTCCTCCCCTCTTGCGCTCTCCTGCTCGTGCTTCCTCCTGGTATCCCATTTCCCCACTTACCTCAGGGCTTTGGTCTCCTTCCCCCGGCTAACCTAGTTTAAAGCCCTCCTCACTAGGTTAGCCAGCCTGCTTGCGAAGATGTTCTTCCCTCTCTTCGTTAGGTGGAACCCGTCTCTGCCTAGCACTCCTCCTTCTTGGAACACCATCCCATGGTCGAAGAATCCAAAGCCTTCTCTTCGACACCACCTGCGTAGCCATTCGTTGACTTCCACAATTCGACGGTCTCTACCCAGGCCTTTTCCCTGCACAGGGAGGATGGACGAGAACACCACTTGCACCTCAAACTCCTTTATCCTTCTTCCCAGAGCCACGTAGTCTGCAGTGATCCGCTCAAGGTCATTCTTGGCAGTATCATTGGTGCCCAGGTGGAGAAGCAGGAAGGGGTAGCGATCCGAGGGCTTGATGAGTCTCGGCAGTCTCTCCGTCACATCGTGAATCCTAGCTCCTGGCAAGCAGCACACCTCTCGGTTTTCTCGGTCGGGGCGGCAGATAGATGACTCAGTCCCCCTGAGGAGGGAGTCCCCAACCACCACCACCCTCCTCCTTCTCTTGGGAGTGGTGGTCGTGGAACCCCCATCCCTAGGACAGTGCATCTCATGCCTTCCAATCGGTGGAGTCTCCTTCTGCTCCCTTCCCTCAGATGTATCATCTACTCCACTCTCCACATTAGTACCTGTGGAGAGAACATGAAACCGTTAGATGATCTAATGGTCCCTCCTGACCTTAAAATCTTGAAGGTAGAGCACCGAAAGGAGATAAAACATGGACTGACTGGATGGAGATTTTGGCTCAGTGCAAGTTGACGAGGTTGTGGAGAGAAAAGTCCATCCCATTGTCATTAGCGACATGCGGCTCTCCCCTGCCCTGAGCCCTCCATCCTTCCTGTTCTAAGTGAACTTCCCATCATGCACCACAAGGGATCCTGGCTCTGGCCAATATCTCCCCTATCTTGCTGGGAGACAAATGTAGGATATTCCCCTGGTTACCATGCCGCCCTTTCCCTGTAATTGCAGAAACAGACGGAAGCCGAGAAACAGAGGATCCTCTGCGAATGGAAGGATCTATGTGGGTTTCTGGAGAAGCAGGAGCAGCTGCTGCTGTCCCAGCTGGAAAAGCTGGACAGAGCCATTGTCAAGAGAAGGGACGAGAGCATCTCTGAGCTGTCCCAGGAGATTTCTCTGCTCAGTGAACTGTTCAATCAGAGGGGAGGAGAGAACAGGCAGGAGCCACTGAGCCAATCCGTACAGGTGAGATTGTGCTATTGCAGTGACAATGCACAGCAATTCTATGGCAGCATCTCAGCCTTAGATCCCAAAACAGGTGGGATTGGGATCATATCCCCATTTTACACAGGGGGGAAACAGATGCCGAGAGAGGCAGGGACTTGCCCAAGGTCACACAGTGAGTCTTTGTCAGAGCCAGGAATGGGATCCAGGGCTCCTGGGCACTGTAACCCCAAGACTGTCTCTCCCGCCCTGTAAACGTGTATATGCCCTTACTCTTAGAGAGTGAAATTCCTCCCAGTGCAGAGGGCCGGTGTCAGCCCAGATCAGCCCCTGGGTTGAGTGGGGAAGAGGGGCTTGTGTGGGCTCTTAGCACCAAGCGAAGTTCACGCTGAATGTCACAAATGTTTTCTTCTTGTGAAGTGCCTGGGTTGCCAGTGTGGACCTCTCAGCAGGGGTTCCCCGGGGTCTGCTGAGAGTAAATATCCCACCTGGAGGGGATGGCCACTGCTCTCTGAGTGTCTGAAATTCCCCAAATATCTGAGACTCCAATAGCGACTTGCCTGCAGGAGCGGAGGCCTCCCCCAGCCTGGGACACATCTTCTGACTGCCTCTTCTTTCTCTCTCTCTCTCTCTAGGGTGTGGGCAGCTCTGAGAGCAGGTGAGTTCTGGGCTCCGTCTCCCTCATGGTCAGTTAGGCTTGGAAACCACACTGAATACACAGCTGCCCCCAGTCCATGGAGTGTGACACACTGGCTTGGTGCGCGTGATCATGTCTCCCCCCAGTGGCTGCCAGTGGCGTACCTAGGAGTGGAAATATGGGTGGGCCCTAACTTGCGGGTGGATGGGCAGTGACAGACGGTGCTAGCTCGCTTCTCCCCCGACGCCACGCCCTCTTCCTAGCCCTTGTGCCCCCAGACACAGGGCTTCACCTGCCGAGCTGGGCATGCGCATGGGGTGGCTCAGAAAACGGCAAGGCAGAGCTGCCGGAGTGTAGCTTTCTGAAGGGCGAGCGCATAGCTCCAGCCTGGATTTCAGGTGCCCAAGTGACGCTCTGGGCCGCTGTGGCAGCACTACACCCCTGCTCAGATTTGGGTGGGCCTGGATGCTAAGTGGGTGGGCCTCGGCCCACCCATGTCTACGCCTCTGGCGGCTGCCTCTGTAAGGAGAGAAGCCAGCTACTATCTGACAGCCAATGGGGTTCCTCCTTTAGCTTAAGTATTAGGGGCTTTGTGTGAAAGGACCAAGTTCAAAGAAAACTCCCAAATTGGCCACCGTTCCTTGCCTCGGTGTCTCCCACGTCCCATTTTGCTCTGGGCACAGGGCTCAAGGCAGGTGAGACCATCTCAGTCTACAAAGCTTATAACCCCAGAGTTCGGGGGCTGCTGGGCTCGGGTTGTGGACCAGGCCCCTTTGCCACCCCTCTGCCTTCCTCCAGCAGGGAGGACAGAACGCTGCAGAAGCCAGAGTCTGGGTTTGTGAAGCTGGAGAAGAGACTTGAGGATTTCTCTCAGAGAAGTGCCATCCTGCTGGAGCTGCTGCAGGGATTCAAAGGTAAATGGGAGTCTCGTGGTGGCATCTCCTCTGGTTAGAGTAATAGTCGCCCTGGAGAGGAGTCGGCGGCTCTCGTGACATCACTGACCCCGGGCGCCATCTTGTGTTCCCCAGCTTGGGTGAACTGGCCTTTGCCATGGCAATAGCCCTCTGGGGCTTGCCCTGTCTGCAGCGGCTGCATTGCTGGCCTTGGGCTGCCTTGCTAGTTCATAATTAAAAGTGCAGTTACATTAATGTCCAATTGGAACATCCCCATGAATGCCGGGGTCTGAATTCTTACCTCTCTCATGCTCTCCTTCCCCTAGAGACTATGCAACTGGAGCTGGACAGCGACATAGGTACGTGCCTTTCTCTGACAGACCGTGGGGGCTGATGTCAGAGATTTAACCCCAGAGACATTATTGGAGGCCTGAGGGGAGGCCGTTTCTATGGGCACGGCTGGTGGGGTTGAGCAGGCCCCTTGCACCTCTATCTCAAGCCTTCCTGCTTTAATAACCTACACCTGGGACCCCCCGTTAATGTCAACGTTTCACACATCAAACCAGACAAGCAAAACATTCTCAAATGTTAGCGAATCGGGAACGTTCCTCCCTGGGTGCAAACTCTGAGGGGGAGGCATTTTCTGACATTCCCGCCCCATAGCCCCCAGAACCCTTGTGAGAAAGATTGTCTCCCCCACACTCTCTCCCATGGGAGAGGAGATTCAGAGACAATGCAGAGAATAATCCATCCCCATTGCTTCCGAGGGAGAGACTGGGTGGTAGATGCCTCTCTGTGTTATTAAACTTGGGCACACACTCACATAAATCGAGACTTCATGTCTCCCTCCCTTCCCAGGAGTAGCTCTCTGCCTGGCAAGAGCTCTGTCTTCAGCACTGTTAGAAAGGGGGAAGAGGTTGCACAGCTGTGCTCTGCCAGAGTTATAAAATTACCTGGTTTGTGGAGATCCCTGGATCTTCTGCTGGAGCAACAGCACATCTTCCAGGAAACATCTGACTTCCCCCAAAAGATTTCCAGGAACATTTGCCCATCTGTTTGGTTTATACAAGTGTGCCCACCCAGCCAGCACATCTGGAAACAACTCTGTAAAACCCTAGACTCACATGTTTCCTTTCCCTGGAACAGGTTTTCTAATTCCAAAACCTGACATGATTGCCCGGGTGGAATGGGGCAAAGAACCCTGGGTACCAGATCTCCAATGCTCCAAGGAAAGAGAGATCCTGAGAAACATCTGCACAGGTGAGGAATGAGTCACACAGATTGGCGAAACCATCTGTCATTGCTGTAAACAGCTGGGATTCCCACAAAGGCCCGGAATGCTCATCCAGTTCTGCCTCACCTCACCTAGATGAAGAGGGCCCTAACAAATTCACAGCCATGAAAAACACGTCACGGACCATGAAATCTGGTCTCCCCCCTGTGAAATCTGGTCTTTTGTGTGCTTTTACCCTATACTACACAGATTTCATGGGGGGAGACCAGTGTTTCTCAGATTGGGTGTCCTGATCCAAAAGGGAGTTTCAGGAGGGTCACAAGGTTATTTTAGGGGGTCACGGTATTGCCACCCTTACTTCTGTGCTGACTTCAGAGTTGGGCAGGATACCATACTATGCTACCCTTACCTCTGCGCTGCTGCTGGCAGCGGCTCTGCCTTCAGAGCTGGGCTCCCAGCCAGCAGCCTCCCATTCTCCAGCTGCTCAGCTCTGAAGGCAGCACCGCTGCCAGCAGCAGCACAGAAGTAGGAGTAATAGTACTGCAACCCCTCCCCTACAATAACCTTGCAAACCCCCCCACCCACCCACCCACACACACACGCAACTCCTTTTTGGGTAGGGTGACCAGATAGCAAGTGTGAAAAATCAGGACGGGTGGGGGGTAATAGGTGCCTATGTAAGAAAAAGCTCCAAAAATCGGGACTGTCCCTATAAAATCAGGACATCTGGTCATCCTATTTTTGGGTCAGGACCCCTACAATTACAATACCGTGAAATTTCAGATTTAAATAGCTGAAATAATGAAATTTACCATTTTAAAAATCCTCTGACCGTGAAATTGACCAAAATGGACAGTGAATTTGGTAGGGCCCTACAGATGAAGATTGGTGACATAGCTTCCTGGTAGATATCATTCATGGCTTCCCACCCATCATGACTGAAACCTGGCCCACTGAGTGTTCTCATGGAATGTGGAAGCATAACTGGTCCCCTCCTCTCTCTGTCTTCTGGGAAAGGTAGGGATGGGGTGGAAGTCAGCTCCTGGTTTTTCAATTTCCCCAGCAGATATTTGGGTTTGTTCCCCCCTTTCCTGTTCCCCTTTCTGAAGTTCCCTGTCCTCCAGCACAGGGACTGACTCCTGTCTGGATTCTCTCTGTCCCAGCAGGTGATGAGACGGTGAGTGGGAATGATGAGGAGAATCCACAGCAGGAAGGTCCCAAGCGAGTGAAACCTCATGGGACGGTATCAGGAATATCCAAAGTGAATGTTTCCCAGAGTCCTGATCTGGAAGAAGCCCATGAGAGTTGGCGCAGGTCAGAAAGGCAGCAGGAAAACTGCCAAGGGAAGATGCAGGGTAAATCCACTCCCCAAGGGGAAGGCTTGGAGGATCTCAATGAAACAGTGATCCAGCTGAGAATCGGCACTAAAAAGAAACAGCATGAATGTGTTGAGTGCGGGAAAAAGTTCAATCACAAATCAAACCTTACTAGACATCTGAAACTGCACACAGGAGAGAAACCATTTATGTGCAGTGACTGTGGGAAAACCTTCACTCGGAGGTCACACCTCATTTCGCACCAGACAACGCACTCGGGTCAGAAACCTTATCCCTGCTGTGAGTGCGGGGACAGGTTCACGCGGTGCTCAAACCTTATTTCACATCAGAGAATCCACTTGGGAGAGAGACCCTATAAATGCCCCGACTGTGGGAAAAGCTTCAGTTCAAAATCAAACCGCACTGTTCATCAGAGAATCCACACCGGAGTAAAACCTTATAACTGTGCTGATTGTGGGGAAAGTTTCATTCAGAGCTCACACCTGGTTGTTCATCAGAGAACACACACGGGAGAGAGACCCTATACATGTCCCGATTGTGGGAAAAGCTACAAAGCGAAGGTTGCTCTAATTTCCCATCAAAAAGTCCACAGAAGATGGGAGCTCTCAGTGTGGGGCAATGGGTCTGTGCCCACCTGCAACAAATTATAATTTGCTTCATTTGAGGGTGGATCTGGGTGGGACAGTAGGTGGCTACATGGTTTGGGTTCCAGTGGATGGTGGTGGAGGCCAGAATAGGAGGGAGCACTAGGCACTACTGGGGAGATGGGTCATATCAGGGTCTGGGAGGAGCAGGTGATGGAATCAATGGGGAGACATTTCTGAGGGTTCCACACACACTTTCCAATTTAGAGAAGAGGTAAACTAAAGCTCCCTTGTAGTTTGTCTCGGAGACATGTCGGCAGCTCCTAAGGCCTCTTGGGCAGGGGCAGAGGCACATTATTCAGGGAAGCAGCGACGGGCCCGGTGGGTCTGTAGTTACCAGGCGGTAAGAGATGCTGATCAGAAGTTGCAGAATTTTAGCATCATGTTCAGTGTATTGTACATCTCTGCAGACACAGGCAGTTGCTGGAGACTGGGGGGATTTGAGGTGGAGATTCCCTGGAGAGGTGGGGGTCTTTGGGGGATTGCGCAGTTCCGGTGAGGGCAGTATTGTGTAATAGTGAGAGCAGGGGGAATTGCGACTCAGGACTCCTAGGTTCAGATCCCAGCTCTGAGAAGGGCGTGAGGTCTAGATTAGAGTGGAGGGTGGAAGTGGGAGGCTGGAATGCTAGGTTCCATAACCAGCTCAGTTCCTCCCCTCCTCTTTGTGCATCTGTTCCTCCCATTCCCGCCATGGGGATAATAGTAGTCTCCCACCTCCCAGGGAACCATGCAACCGCACTAATTACTGGGTGTTAAGAAGGATTCAGGTACCAGAGCAGGGAAAGGTCCTTAATTGGCTGAGGAAAGAGAGGCTGACAGTCAATTTGATGGCATTTCTCTGTTTATATGGATGTAATGCGATAACTTTTGAACACCGCATCCAATTGGGCCGAACCCTACCGAGTCTCCAAAAAGATTTTGGTGCCCATGTGATCCTTGTCTGTGTAGTGGCATTCTTTCATACACACACTTTGGAACTCATTGGTCTTCCTTTCTAATAATATGTCCACACCAAGGGTACGTCTATACTTACCCGCTGGTTCGGCGGCCAGCAATCGATCTTCTGGGATCAATTTATCGCGTCTTGTCTAGACGCGATAAATCGATCCCGGAAGTGCTCGCCGTCAATGCCGGTAATCCTGCTCTGCGAGAGGAGTAGGCGGAGTCGACGAGGGAGCCTGCCTGCCGCGTGTGGACCCGCGGTAAGTACTTTTAAGTTTGAACTAAGGTACTTCAACTTCAGCTACGTTATTCACGTAGCTGAAGTTGCGTATCTTAGTTCGAACTGGGGGCTTAGTGTGGACCAGGCCCAAGAAAGCCACTGAAACCAAACCTGTTGGAGGTGATTGCTGGGTTTGGCTTCAAATAGCCTCATTTCTGATCTTGTCCTGCCACTGGATCGGGAGCAGTTGATGCAGATGACGAGAATGTGATGTTCTTCAGTCTTCCTCAGCGCCCACTTCCATACAATGGTTTGGAGCCATGGTTTTTTAGAGCCACAGTTTCGTAGCAAGCTTGATGTCACAACCTCCCCACAAAGGCTGCTGAAATGCCCGAAACACGGCAACCACCACTACTGTATAAGTGCCATCTTTTGAGCATCCTGCAGCCCTGTCCATGACACTGGCCAAATATTTGACAGTTGCCACTTGCTCAGTCTCCTGTCTGGACAGGTTAATACTGAGCTGATTGCAATCTGGAGCTGGAGGCCACTGGGGATTAATAACCATACCGATGTGCAATTGAGACTGAGCCAGCAAGACAATGCCATTGATGTATTTGAGATCTCAAAGAGGAGTGGTATTCAGCTCAATTCCACCCACTTCTGCCTCCTCAAGCTTATTTGTCAACCGATCAGTTGTTGACACTGAACAGCGATGGTGTCAAAACTCAGCCTTGTTGAACTTGCGTAGATATAGGACACCGTGCTTTCCCTTCCATGACGGAGCTCTTCTGTCAAGGATACCCAGGGATGCCGAGTCACCTCATCAGATCCTACAGCCTCGCTCAGTGCACTGAATCAAAATGCTGGCGGAAATCTGTACCATGGCTGTGCATGGCTTATTAAGTTCAGCCATCTTCTCACAAAGCTGTCTCGCAGTAAAGATCTGGTCAATCGCGGAACAATGAGGTCTCAAGTCACACTGTGAATATCGTGGCCTTCGCAAAAGTGCTTCGTTAATTCAAGACATTAACACAGGAGTGAAGATTTTCCTCAGGACTGACAACAGCATGATGCATCTGTAATTGCTGCATTCCCACCTCCCAGGGAACCATGCAACATCACTACTGTGTGTTAAGAAGGATGCAGATACCTGAGCAGGGAAAGGTCCTTATCTAGCTGAGGAAAGAGAAGACCAACAATCAATTTGATGGTATTTCTCCGTTTATCTGGATGTAACGCGATAACTTTTGAACACTGCATCCAATTGGGCCAAACCCTACTGAGTCTCCAATTGTCTGTAGATCAAAGAACTGGTTGATCATGGCAAATCCCAAAGGAATGTGGCCTTCTTGGAAATTGAGAGCCACTCATATTGATCTCTGGCTAGGTGCTGAAGGTGGTCTATTCAGTTTATATCCATCACTGGCCATCTTATTTGTGCCACCAAAGTTTGAACCAGAATAACACCCTTCTTCCAGTCATGGGGGATGGTATTAGTGCACTGGAGGGTCTGGAAGAGCCTATGCAGCCACAGGACAACAATACTCTCACCTGCCTTCCGCAACTCAGGAGTGATGTTACAATCTCATTGATGGCAACCATTGATACCTTCCAGCTAGCAACACTCCGCATCTCAGCCCCATAGTCCTAGCAGAGATTAAAATGTTGAGGGGAAAATGGGAGCCCTTGGAGCCCTTGGCATGGGGGTGGGAGGAATGGGGGAACCTGAAATAGAGGCGATGGGAGGTAGGCACACATGGAACTTGCAGGGGGAATAGAATGATGCAGGGATCCCCTAGTGCAGAGGTCCCCAAACTGGGGTGGGCCCCGCCCAGGGGGGCATGGAGGAATGTTCGGGGGGGTGCAGTGGGCCAGGCCAGCTCCCATGGGGGATGGAGAGGGAGCATCACCCAGCCCCATCCCGCCCCCAGCTCTGCTCTGGCCCCACCCCCAGCTGCGGCCCTGGCTCCCGACCCTGCACCTGACCTCAGCCCCAGTCTCGCTGCTGCTCCACGTCCGGCTGGGGTCCCGGCTGCAGTTCTGCTCCCAGCCACAGACCCATCCGCAGCTGTGGTCCCAGCCTCAGCCCCCTTGCCCCTGTCCACATTCCCCTCTTTCCCCCCCCCCCCGAGAGCTGCGGCCCCGCTCCTGGCCCTGGCTGTGGGGGGGACATGGATGGGGAAGAAGGGGGTGCGACCCTCAAAAGCTTGGGGACCACTGCCCTACTGTGTGCAGTTAGCTCAGCCGACAAGCAATGAAGTGTGCAACTCTCTGGTTACGACTGTATTTTTTTATTATCTGACACTGTCCAGTTCTTTCCCTGCTCTCTCTATGCATCCGAAGAAGTGAGGTTTTTACTCATGAAAGCTTATGCCCAAATAAATCTGTTAGTCTTTAAGGTGCCACCAGACTCCTTGTTGTTTTTTTAGCCTGGGTTCAGACTCATTGGCTGAACAACAGGAGTCGGCCAAACTATTTATTGGGGGGCAGCTTCCTAGGGACTGGCAGGCATTTTCTGAGAGAGCAGCGTGAATTCAGGCCCACAGAAAGTAACAGGGGGATGGGAATTGCTTTGGCTGAGGGAGAATTTGCAAGGCAGATGCTGGTGATCACAGGACAACGAGAAAATTTTAAAGAAACCCAAATATCATGAGTTTTGCAATAAAATCCCCAGAGCTCCCAACTCCTCAGCTGCTTTTCCCCTCCCAACCTCTGGCACCTCCCCCAGCACTCACCCTGATGACCCAGCCACAAAATCACCTTGCCTAGAGGTGGATGTGCAAGGTGGGTTCCTCCCACCAACACTTTCCAGGGAGTGGATGGGTGGGGGCCCCACCCACACCTGCTGGGAGCACAATGATGGGCGGGGGCACCGGGAGGGCTGTGGCTATTGCTAAGGGGGGGCAACTTGTGTGTTCTCTGTCTGTATTTGTTCATGCATGGGGGGGAGGTGGGGTCTCTGGGATTCCTGGGTCAGATGCTGCTGTTGCTGCTGCCTCCTTTGTGATCTGGGAGCCTGATGTGCAGCTGCTGCTCCCCCAGTGGGCTCTGTGCTGGGAGATGGGAACTTTCTGCGGTGGCTGGAACCAGCCCCTGGGGCAGCCCCGGGCTCTGCCGACACCAGCCCCTGAGCCGGAGCCTGCAGGTGAGGGGAGAAACCCGGGGGATAGGGCTGGGGCCGGGCAGGAAAGTGACTCTGCACCAACGGCCCCTCCTCGCCCCAGCTCTGCTCCCGGGGGGGGCGGGGGTCTGCGAGTCCCAGAGCTGCTGCCCTCCCTGATCCCCCCCAGGCTCTGCCCCCCTGAGCGCCTGCAGGAGCCGAGCCAGCTCCAGGAGAGCGAACGCCCGGGGCGGGCCAGGGACCGAGTCTCCCAGCCCGAGGGGGCAGGAGGGAGACAGGGGCAGAGACTAGCAGGGGCAGCAGGAGCAATCAGTGGGGAGGAAGGTTCCCGGCTCCCAGCCCTGCCCAGCCCCATTCCCTGCAGCCCCCGGGGCAGATTGACTTTCCTGGGACAAAGTGAGGAGCAGGGAGAGGAAAAGCCAGTTCCTGCCTCTGCCTGGTCCCCTGGGGACTGTGTCAGGGGGGATCCCCCAGAGCGGCTCCTTTCGTTCTGCGCTTGGCTAAGAGGCTCTGTGCCTGGGAAGCGGGGTACCAATGTCTGGGTGGGTTTGGTCCCGGTGGGAGGGGCCGGGTCTGCACTGGAATAAAGTGCCCCGGGGTTTTCCCAGCATCACAGCATTTAGAACTAGTCTCTCTGCGCGAGGGAAATTGGGGTGTGAAATGGACCAAAGTCTTCTGAAACCTCCATCACCTTTCTTGCCCTGACAGGCAGCAGAATAAGGACCACGTTTCACTCCAGATCGTCCCATCCTCCCAGGGGACAGGCCAGGGAAATGGCTGTGATGGAGCCAGCTCAGGTGGGGATTTTCAGAGAGATGCTGGTGGGTTTGTGTGTGTGAGAGAATTCCTGCACTCTGTGCCTGGGGGTGAGGCTGTTCTCATGACCGGGCTGGGGGTGTACTGCTGCAGGGGCTGGTCCTGAGTGGAGGATGCTGTTTCAGGTGCCAGAGGCTTTCGAGGAGGTGACCGTCTGTGCCACGGAGGAGCAGTGGGCTGTGCTGGACCCTGCTCAGAGAACCCTCTTCAGGGATCCCATGCCAAAGCATTGCAGGACAGTGCTCACAACGGGTAAGGATTCCTTGCCACTTGGTTAGTCGAACTGGCGGGGGTCTCCGAAGGGCCCTGGGTGCTCTACTGGTGCAGTAGATATCAGAGGGATCAGACATTTCCAGAGCCCATGTTTGCCAGAAGCTGGGAATGGGCGACACGGTTTGGATCACCTATGATTGTCCTGTTCTGTTCATTCCCTCTGGGGCACCTGGCATTGGCCACTGTTGGGATACTGAGCTAGGTGTACCTTTGATCTGACCCAGTATGGCCGTTCTTATGTTCTTAATAGAGACCATTCCCTGCTCACTCACTCCCATGCAATAAATAAGGGGTAGGGAAGAAAATCCCCATCCCATCCGTCTCCCTGAGCCAAGGCAGGGTTGTTCCCTGTGGTGTATTTCCTAGTGCTTTGGCCAGTCCTTGGGGAGACCGTTCCCGCTCCCACACTGGTGCACTGCCAGATTTCTCCAGGTAACTGTGCACACTCCCTTTCTATTCCCATACAAAACGCTGGAGCTAAGTTTGAGAGGTCAGACCAGTAATTTAGGGTCAGATAAGTCACAGGGATGCTGTAATTCTCCCAGAGCTGAGTGTTACAAGCCCAGGAAATTCAGAATTAGTGTGACACTCAAAAGAATTATAAATGCTTTAAGCTCTGAAACACACAATTAGGACACCCAGATGGCTTTAACTCCATCCTGCAGTGAGACCGCACAATAACCATACCTCTTTTCATCAGTAGAGCACAAAGGGCTTTACAAAGGAGGGCAGTATCATTATACCCACTGCACAGGTGGGGAAACTGAGGCACGGAACCATGACATGACTTGGCCACAATCACCCAGCAGCAGAGCTCTATCTTGAGCGTGACAGGCTAGTGCTCTACCCACTAGGTCACACTTAAAGCATTTTTAGGTTTGTTGTCCCAGATCAGATTCAATTGATTTTGAAAGACACATTTGATTTTGCTCCTCCTTCCCCTCATGGCATCATCACAGGGATGAGTTAAGGTGGTTTGGGGACATAAGAACGGCCACACTGGGTCAGACCAAAGGTCCATGTAGCCCAGTATCCTGTCTTCTGACAGTGGCCAATGCGAGGTACCCCAGAGGGAATGAACAGAACAGGTAATCACCAAGTGATTCATCCCCTGTTGCCCATTCCCAGCTTCTGGAAAACAGGCTAGGGACACCGTCCCTGCCAAAAGCCATTGATGGACCTATCCTCCAGGAACTTGTCTAGTTCTTTTTTGAACCCTGTTATAGTCTTGGTCTTCACAACATCCTCTGGCAAGGAGTTCCACAGGTTGACTATGCCTTGTGTGAAGAAATACTTCCTTTTGTTTGTTTTAAACCTGCTGCTTATTAATTTCATTTGGTGACCCCGAGTTCTTGTGTTATGAGAAGGAGTAAATAACACTTCCTTATTTACTTTCTCCACACCAGTCATGATTTTATAGACCTCTATCATATCCCCCCTTAGTTGTCTCTTTTCCAAGCTTAAAAGTCCCAATCTTATTAATCTCTAATCATATGGCAGCTGTTCCATACCCCTACTCATTTTTGTTGCCCTTTTCTGAACCTTTTCCAATTCCAATATATCTTTTTTGAGATTGGGCAACCACATCTGCAGGCAGTAATCAAGATGTGGGTGTGCCGTGGAATTATATACAGGCAATATGATATTTTCTGTCTTATTATCAACGCCTTTCTTAATGATTCCCAACATCCTGTTAGCTATTTCATGCCTTAACATGTTAGGATTTTTGTTGGTTTTTTTTAGGTTATTTAACTCTGAATGTCCTGGTCTTAAAATACTTGATTTGAGATCATTACAGTCACCATGTAATGTATAATTACCCTATATTATTGATGTGTAATCTCAATTTCTATCCCAGTTCTTAACATTAGAAATTCCCAAGCAAAACATGTATTTGTTTATTTAAATTAAAAATGGCATGCATGAACAGTAAGCAAGAAGCCCAAAGAGAATGTTACCATGGACTATTTCTCATTGCTTGAAGAAACATGGGATCAACAGCAAATCTTTTATTTTTATTTTAACATTTAGAGCTAGACATAGCTGCCAAGTTTGTACCACTCCATGTGTGACATTTTATGCAAATTAGACCATTCATTTGCATAATTTATATGTGCCCTTAAGCTTCGGCTTAAGAACATAAGAACAGCCATACTGGGTCAGCCCAAAGGTCCATCTAGCCCAGTATACTGTCTTCCAACAGTGGCCAATGCCAGGTGCCCCAGAGGGAATGAACAGAACAGGTAATCATCAAGTGATCCATCCCCTGTCGCCCACGGCTTGAGGTCAATACCCCTGCCCCAAATCATGAAGGGACAGGACATGAAGTTGCACGAAACTTGGCAGGTGGCTGGGCGCTGAAGGTGTCTGGGGAGTAGGTGGGGGCTGTCTGTGTGTGGAGGGGGAAGCCAGGGCAGGTGGGCTTGTGGGGTGTCTAGTAATGGGGGGAGATGGGGGCAGTTCAGTGCCTGGGGGGTAGAGATTTGGGGACAACTGGCTTTGTGGGGGTGTCTGGGTCAGCTGGGTGATGGCTAGTGTAGGTAGATTTGCATACAAATCAAGGGGGGAAGATAGGAATAGCTTGGGAGCTTCAGGGGTAGATGGCGGCAGCTGGCAGGGATGGCCGATGTCTGGGTGTGGGAGTAGTTGGCTGGGAATGTTCATGGGGAGCTGGCTGCTTGCTGGGTGGGGGAGCCTGAGACCTGCTGTCTCTGGTGCCACTGCTTACTGCTCCCCACTGCTGGATACGGGCAGGGAAACAGTGAGATGGAAGCCACATGGTTGCCCACTCAGTGGGTTCCCCCGGAGCCTCTGGCAGCCATGAGGCAAAATTGCAGCCCATGCCCCAGCTGGGCATCCGGACTGCAGACAAGCCTGGCAAGATGCCTGGGTGCCATGCAAGACGAGCAACGCTTGGCAGCGCTGGCCAGATTCAGCTGTAGGCTGTGGCTGCTTGACACCACTCTGGAGCAGCACATAGCAAGCAGAGCATACCGTCCAGTTGGGTTGACAGGTGCTTTGCATCCCAGTTTCCCTCAGTGCACATGCTCCCCAAATCCCCCAGTCCCCTGAAAACACCCCTAACTTCCCTGTGCCTCTCTGCAACTCCCTGCACCCACTCCCTCCCTCCTCCACCTCGCATTCCCCAGCACATGAGTGCATTCACACACATAAAAACGCATGTGTGAGTGCATGCACCCCCCCGCAAGTTTTCCCCTCCTACCTGAAATGAGGGTCTACCATCACCCCCACATCTATCTATCCTCAGACCCTGCCATTAATTCTGGCCCCCAGCCCCCATCTGTTCTGCTCCCACATCTCTTCTGCCCCCTCTCTACCCCCCCCCCCCAGTGCCAACTCTGCCCCTCCTGCAGCTCCTGGGGCTCTTCAAGCCCTGTCCCAGGCCGGGGACGGGGGGGCTGCACTAAGGTCCCCCCCCATCATCCCTGCTTCCAGGCCAGGTATTGCAGAGAGGGAGGGGAGAAGCAGAGGAGTTGTCGTGTTGCTCATGGTGGGGGACAAGGGAGCAGAGCCATCCTGAGCTACTGTGAGAACAGTGCTGGTTCCTGAGGGGAGGGAGGAAAGCTCTGCCTGCCTCCTGTAGCAGCCCTGATTGGCTGCCCATACCCAAGAGGTCAGCCAATAAGAGAGGTTTCTCTCCCCAATGCAGTACTAAAAATATGTCTGACCCATTTGGAACCAGTGCACGTTAAACCCTGGTTGAATCGGTCTGGTGCAATGTGCAGCTTTTGAAAATAAAGATTTAGGACTAAGGGTCACTGTTTGCTGTTATTTGTCATGATAGAAAGTTTTATCCTTCTACAGAGGCTGTAAAATCTTCTCCTTCAGAGAAACTCACACAAAATTATCCTCTTTCAAAATAGCCGCCCTCTCTTATTGTTCTCAAGGGGGAATTCAGCCAAGCTGCCCTTTATAGGTATGTCTACACTGCAGTCAAAGACCTGCAGCATGGCTGCGGCTGGCTCAGGTCAGCTGACTCAGGCTGGGGCTATGGGGCTATATAATTGCAGTGTAGAGATTCAGGCTTAGGCTGGAGCCCAAGCTCTGAGACTAGGTGCCACAGGTTTTTTATTGCAGTGTAGACACACCGTAGGTTGTCAGGAGTCAGAGAGTAGTAATGAATGGAGACTGTGGCCAGCTTTGCTAAGGGCAGCCTGTGGACAGCGGTTCTCAAACTGTTGATCAGGACCCCAAAGTGGGTTGAAACCATGTTTTAATGGGGTTGCCAGGGCTGCTGTTAGACTTGCTGGGGTCTGGGGCTGAAACTGAAGCCTGAGCCCCACCGCCTGGGGCCAAAGCCGAAGCCCAAGGGCTTCAGCCTTGGGTGGTGGGGCTCAGGTCACAGGCCCCGGCCACCCAGGGCTGAAGCCCATGGGCTTCAGCTTTGGCCCCCTGCCTGGGGAGGTGTGGCTCTGGCTTTGGCCCTCCTGGCCAGGGTGGTGAGGCTCAGGTGGGCTCAGGCTTCGGTCCCCCGCCCTGAGGTCATGTAGCATTTTTTGTTGTCCGAAGGGGGTCATGGTGCAATGAAGTTTGAGAATTGCTGGATTAGTCCCAGTGAGAACAAAAGGAGATGGCAGCCATTCTGAAATAGAGCAGGGCTTCACGGAACTCTCTGAAAATTATTCTGTTGGAGAAATTTTCATATGAACAATGACGGCAATAAATGACCATGAATCTTAAAAACAAACACAGACACAAAAAAGCCCTTAAAATTTAACTTATATAGAAGATGCCAGTGAGTTTTAACTATAAGGGAAGTTTAAAGAGTCTGCATTATTATGTTACTAAGATCATTTGAATTGAAAAAAGTGAGACACCAAGTGGTAAAATTTCTTAAATGACCCATTATTTAATTAATTTTGACTTGTAAACTAATGAATGGATTTACTAGCAAATTCTCAAAAAAATGATTCCATGTTCAAAACGTAAGTGCTGCAGTTTTGGGGAGGATACACTGTGTTCTTCAGACATGACAATGAGGCTGAATCCTGCTTTAAGTGCAAAATTAGCCTTAATGTCAATCTTAACTATGAGTCCACAACTTGCATCTCCATATTTTACTTGCTGGAGAGGGCTTTATAAAGTAGTTTAGTGCCTGGTCATCTCTGAGTCATCATTCATTTCCTTACCCTCCATTTGTTAATGGATCTACCTTTTCCAATGCTCCTTTTTGTCCTGGTAGCTTTGTAAAATCTCACATTATTCTTCTTAACCTCTCTGGGTACATTAGTTCATTCTTCTTTTCTGCTACCTTCCTCTTTTCCCTGCAGCCGTAACTGACTCTGGGTATCCTTGTTCAGCTTCTTCTGTCTTTCCTGAACAGGTTGATTTTAGACTTAGACCTTTGAGTGACATGGTCCAATTTTTATTTTCCTGAGGAATTTCCATTGTCCTTTTCCCGAGGAATTAGAGTCTGAGATTTTACTATCAAAATAATAGAAATAGGCTGAGGTTAAGAAAGAAAGAAAGAAAGAAAGATTATTTTAAAAATGGACACATATTTTCATGGATATTAAGACCACAAGGGACCACTATGATCATATAGTCTGACCTCCTGCATAATACAGGCCAGAGAATTTCATCCAGTTAAGTCCATAACTACTGATTGGGCTGGAGCAGATCATTTTTAAAGAGACATCCAATCGGGATCTAAAGACTCTAGAAAATGGAGAATCTTCCTCATCCCTTGGCCAGTTGTTCCAATGGTTAATCGTCCTCACTGTTAAAAAAAGATTGTATCTGATTTCTAGTACAAATTTCTCTAGTGCAGCTTCCAGCCATTGGATCTTGTTCTGCCTTTGTTTGCTAGCTTGAAAACTATCAGAAATCTCCTCTTTCGGTTGGTGCTTTTAGGCTATGACCAAGTCACCACTTAACCTTCTCTTGGGTAAAATAAAATTTGAGCTTCTTAATTCTCTCATTGTGAGAGGTTTTCCAGACCCTGAATCATTCTCATGGCTCTTTTCTGAACGGTTTCTAATTTTTTCATCACCCAGCTTCAAGGGTGGATGCCAGAACTGAACACAGTGTCCAGTAATGGTTGCGTCAATGCTGTATACATCCCCCATCCTCCTTGATATCCCTCTGTTTATACATCCAAGGATCATGTTAACCCTTTTAGCCATAGCATTGTACTGGGAGATCATATTCAGCTGATTATTCGCTGTGACTCCTAAGTCCTTTACAAAGTCACTGCTTCCCGTGATACAGTCCCCCATCCTACCAGTGTAACCTACATACTTTGTTCCTAAACAGAGAGAGAGGCAGAAATGCACATAGGTTGGTTTTGTTTAAAAATGTAACCATTTTCATTTAGGCCGTGGGTGTTGCTAGGGTGGGTCACTGCCTGTTCTAATCATTGTTATCCTCCCCCAGCCTCCCTTCTCCCTTGTTGTTTGTTACACTCACTCACTGATCCCTGTCTTAAACTAGATTGCAAACTTTTCAGGGCAAGGACTGCGTTCACTGGCCCTGAGCCTCCTTACTATTCTCTCACAGTCCCCTCTCTGTTTTCAAAGAGCAGATCCAGGGAAACGGAGCTGTTTTCTATGTAACTTAGGAACCCCTTTGATGACGGGCATCTGGCTGTGTGTGTTCCCAGCAGAGACGTAAAGAGTTAAATCCCCACCCTTAACAGAGGGTCCTGTGGCTTTGAGCAGCCAGGTGGGTGGCCAGAGGATTTTATTTTTTTAAGAAGAGGTTAGGTTTGAAAAAATCACAGCACATTCTCTGTATCAAACACTCCACAAATGTGTGCTTCACGCTGTTGTCACCTGTTTCTTTCCCCCGAGCAGGATCTCCGATTTACCAACCTGAGTTGCTTGCTCGGCTAGAACGAGGTGAAGAGGCCTGGATCCCAGATATCCAGAGCTCCGAGGAAAGCTCAGAGGAAGAACCCGTTAGACCCATTCTGAAACAATGGCTGAGGAAAGGAAAATGGTGGGATTACGACAAAGGCCCCATGAGCTCCTCCACTTCTTCCTCATCTCACTCAGGTCAGGCTTGTGCCCATCAGGTACCGTATCCTCATGGCAGAGTCACTCATGGCTTCCCACCCCTCCTGACTGAGACTTGGCTTTAGTTCCCTCCACCTGAGTATTCAGATGGGATGTGAAGGCAGAATTGGTGCCCTCCTCTCTCTCCTCTGGTGAAAAAGTTGGGGGTGGGGAAAATTGGCTCCTAATTTTTCAATCTTCCCAGCGGTTATTTTGTTTGTTCCCCTCTTTCTGAGGTTCCCTTTCCTCCCTTCCCCTCAGCACCGGGACTGACTCCTGTCTGGATTCTCTCTAAAAAAGAACAGAAGTGCTTGTACTTTTTGCGGATACAGACTAACACGGCTGCTACTCTGAAACCTGGATTCTCTCTCTGTCCCAGCAGGTGATGGGATGGTGAGTGAGAAGGAGGAGGAGGATCCTCAACAGGAAGGTGGTGAGATATCATCAGGAAGATCAGAAGGGGATGTCTCTCCAGCCCGTGAGAGTCAGGGCAGGCCAGAGAGGCTGCAAGGAAACCACCCAGAGAAGAGATGGGTTCAATCCACTCACAGTGGGGAAGGTCACAAAAACCTCAACTTTAAAAGCCAGCAAGGAATACAGATGGCACAGAGAAAACATGTATGTATCGAGTGTGAGAAAAGCTTCTGTAGTAGCTCGTCCCTCCTTAGACACCGGAGAACCCACACAGGAGAGAGACCCTATAGATGTCCCGACTGCGGGAAAGGCTTCATCTCCAACTCAAGCCTCATTAGCCATAGGAGAATGCACACAGGGGAGAGACCCTATAAATGCCCTGACTGTGAGAAAGCCTTCATTGCGAACAAGTCCCTCAATAAGCATCGCAAAATCCACAGCAGGGAGAGAGCCTACCAATGCCCTGACAGCGTGGAAACCTTCATCACGAGTGAATCCCTCCAAAAGCATCAAAAGAAACACATGTCAGTGAAACCCCATCAAAGCCCTGAGTGTGGGAAAAGCTACACTGTTCATTCAGCCCTTGTCGTCCATCAGAGAACCCACATGGGACATGAAGCTCATGTATGCCCCAACTGCGGAAGAAGCTTCAGAGACAGCAGGACCCTCATTAGACATCAGAGAATCCATACGGGAGAGAAACCTTATAAATGCTTTGAGTGTGGGAAGTGCTTCCGGGCCAGCTCAACTCTCACTATCCATCAGAGACTCCACACAGGAGAGAAACCTTATGAATGCCCCGAGTGTGGGAAAAGCTTCAGATCAAGCACGGGCCTCACGAAACACCGGAGAACACACGCGCGAGAGAAATTGTCCATGGGACCTCAATCAGGTTGGGCAAAATGAGTAATGCATTTGCCCAATCCCACAAATATGGGCAGGATACAGTCAAATATCTGTCCAGGAGCCAGCCAGCAGCAGCCAACCCCATGCTGACCAGTGACCTCTGACTCTGCCTGGCCTACAAACCCCAGACAAAGAAGGAAATGACTAATCAGCTCCTTGCTGCCAAGTTGCTGGTTCTTCTGCCTCCTGCCAATGTCTGGGAGAAGAGGAGAGAAAGAGTCTCCTTAGACTTGGGTGCTCTCCCTTCCCATGTCCTATTCCTCATCCATGAAGCCAGAGAGACAGAGGGAAGACCACTTAGTTCAGGCCTTTCACTCACTCTGTAGACTTGTCCCTGCCTCTCCATACACTGCGACATCTGGCTGGGCTCCATGACTTACATGGATCCATGTCCTGTGAGAGGGATGTCCCAAAAACGTTGATGCCTTCCCCGCTCCTTTAATTCCCCAGGCAACAGGGTGACTGGAAGAAGAATCTAACTCTAGGAGATGCTGTGCAGAAGCTGGTGTTGTTAGTTGCTCAACGAAGGTGACAGGGAACCAAAGTCCAGCCTGACGGGTTATGAAATGAGAAGAAGTTGGAAACAGACAGACTGGTACTGAACCGGATGTGTTTGGACTAGGAGAACTTTGATTGGGGGGAGGGGTCCTCGGGGTGAGGCCCCCGGTTGGCACAGCAACAAGCTGATGGATTTCAGGAATGGAAGGAAGTGTCCATAATTGGAATCACTGGGTGTGTGCCAAGAGTGGGTAACTCTGAAGGGGTGAAATTGCCTCCTTTCTAGGGGTCACTTAAGGCCAGAGACACAAAAATATTTAGGCACCTAAAAGCCTCGTTAGGCACCACTGACATTTTCAAAACCACTGCTGAGCTTCCACCTAACCCCACAGGCACCTCGGTTTCTGCTGGGGGGAATGAACGAAGTTGGCTATGCACTGATGCTCAAAGCTCATGCCAAAGCTAAAGCCCCAATGGCCACGAAATGGGATTCTCAGATGAGATGTTCCCCCCATCTATCTTGCCAGCATGACCCAATTCCACTGGGATTCTCAGAGCAAACACCAGGACCCGATAGCAAAAGACAGCCAGGTTGTGACTTTTGTGTGTCTCCCCTAGCAATTAGGACACTCACGTAGGAGGTAGGAGACCCAAATTCAAAGTCCTGCTGTGATCTGGAGCAGGGACTTGAACCCATGTTTCCCACATGTGTCCCCTAACCAGGGGGCTATGGCTTTCTCCATCACTCCTGTTAGAGTTGTGCCTCTGTGTATAAATCATTACATATTCATTGGGGGGCTGAGAAAGAACCATCTGGGATACGGGTTCAAGATCCTACTCTAAATGAGACGGAGCAAGGACTTGAACCCAGGGGAGTGCTGTAACCACTGGACTATTGGATGTACTGAAGTTGTGTCTCTCTTCCTCCCCCTTCCCCGCCAGTGCATGGGCTGCTTAGGCAGCTGACCTAGCTCAGGTGCTTAACTCCAGGAGAGGGTTTCATGGCTGAGAATCCAGAGTGGAGTGAGTTCCCTCTCAGATGCACAAGACCCAGATCAATCAGAGTTAGGGAACTTTCCTCTTCATCTCACTCTTGCCTAACTTAGGTGGCTCTCTGCTCAGCCTGTCTGGATTCTGACGATTCCTTCCTTAGGCCTCTACCTCTCCCTGCTCAACACCTGGGGGAGCCTGGGAACCAGGGCTGAGCATGTCACTGGGTGGTGGGGCACCCAGGGGTTAGGCATTGCAACACCTAAGTACCTTTGCAGAGCTGGCCCGCTGTCACCTGCTTGAGCTCAGCCTGTAGATGGAAGAGCTTGAAGAAACCAACATGCTGGAGAAGGAGGGGCTTCTCTATCACGGATCCCAGTATCTGCTGTCACCCACAGGTCCTTCATTTTCCTGACAGGAGTGCCAACCGGACTGGGTGAGAATTGAGAAAGCACCATTCAGAAAGGCTGATCTCAATGGTACCATACGTGGGAGACACTGGGTACGTCTTCACTACCCCCCAGATCGGCGGGTAGCAATCGATCTATCGGGGATCGATTTATCGCGTCCCGTCTAGACACGATAAATTGATCCCCGAACGCGCTCCCCGTGGACTCCGGAACTCCACCAGGGCGAGAGGTGGAAGCAGAGTCGACGGGGGAGCCGCGGCCATCGATCCCGCGCCGTGAGGACGGGAGGTAAGTCGATCTAAGATATGTCGACTTCAGCTACGCTATTCTTGTAGCTGAAGTTGCATATCTTAGATCGATCCCCCCTCCCCAGTGTAGACCAGCCCCTAGAGAAACCTTTGTGGGCAGTGGGAATCCCACCTGACGCCCAGCAGCATTAGCTTCTGAATGTCATTGAACGCTGTTCCCCACCTCGGGTAGTCTCTGAGCATCTCATTTATATTGGTCCCCCACTTAGAGTTGCTAAATAACCTGTCTCATTCCAAGTTATTCTGACAGTGCTCTGCGTTGTTCTTAAGAACTTTTGTTGTGGTTTGTTTTTGGTTTTTTGTACCTTCTCATTTAAAATGTGCCAATCACCAAAGAGACACGTATAAAAGCTTAAACCCACCCAGTGCAATGCTGGCCAAAAGGGCGAATGTGATCTGTGGAGGTGTAAACAAGGGAATCTTGAGGAGGAGTAGGAAGGTTTTATTACCTCTCTATTTGGCAACTGCTGCTGGAATACCGCGTCCAGTTCTGATATCCACAATTCAAGAAGAATGTTGATAAAATGAAGGGTGTTCAGAGAAAAGCCGCAAGATTGAGTAAAGGGTTATCTATTATCAAAGATATAACAAGATCCAATGGCTGGAAGCTGAAGCTAGACAAATTCAGACTGGAAATGAGGCACACATTTTTAACAGTGAGGGTGATCAACTGTTGGAACAATTTACCAAGGTTTGTGATGGATTCTCCATCACTTGAAATGTTTAAATCAAGACTGGTTGTTTTTCTAAAAGATCTGTTTTAGTTCAAACAGGAATTAATTCAGGAAAGGCTTCTGGCCTGTGTTAGGCAGGTCAGTCTAGATGATCACAATGGTTCCTTCTGGCCTTGGAAATTATTAATCAAGGTTTTTCTGTTTCCTGAAGGTTGTTTGGTCAGATACTCTGATTTTTATTTATGTATTATTATTTTTTTTGCTTTGTCTGGATATAGCACCAGCGAATTTGGATTTTAGTCTTACAAATTGTCATTTGTCCCATAATAATTTCTTTTCATAATTTTTTTCCTCTCATTTAGTCCTTATAATTTTTCAGTTCAAAATGCAATGTTCTGAACTGGCTTCTGGGCAATACTTTATTTGTGGTTTTCTTGCCTTGAATAAAATTAACTGAGTTCCCCAGAATCCAGAGCTCTTTATCTAGTGAGAACCTGAGTAAACATATTTCTTTAATGGGGCAAGATGGGGCCGCCAGCAAAGTCTCTTTATAAGGGTTTATAGGTTACACTTTACAAAGCCACTGAGTGTGTATAATTCCCATTTTTGCCCCTTCTCTAAAATAAATAAAAATAGCCAGATTGGCCTGAAATTTGGTAAGTCAAATCTCTCTGAGTTGAAATACCAGCTCTTAGCACTCTCATCTGAACTGAGCCTTTTCATCTCATCTCATCCAAGAAAGGAAACAGAAGAAACAAGACAATTGAGGCTCTGTTTACACTTATGGTAGCGTGTAGAGTACAGGTACTATGCATATTGCTACACACTGCAGTGAAAGGTAGGCTGCATCTGCATTTCTCACCATGGTGTGCAGCTCTGTCATAGGGGAGGCAGTGGTGAAAGGTTCTCGCAATGGGAAGCTGTAACTCTATAGGCACCTAAACTCAATTGGCCCCTAATTTTTTTCACTAAACGTTCCCGTGGTGCCCATGTTTCCACCTCTAGGCATGTGCACAGTTACAGGTCTATCTGATCCTCTCTTGCTCTACTGTAGATTTTATTATAGCTAGTAAAGTTTGAGCTCTGATTGATGCTTTCCCCACAGTCCAGGAACCATTAGAAAAGGGATAGAAAATATCCTAATACCACTATATAAATCCATGATATGCCCACAGCTGGAATATGGTGTGTAATTCTGGTAGCCCCATCTCAAAAGAGATATATTAGAATTGGAAAAGGTACAGAGAAGGGCAACAGAAATTATTAGGGGTATGGAACAGCTTCCATATGAGAAGAGATTAGTAAGACACGGACTGTTCAGCTTGGAAAAGAGGCGTCTAAGGGGGAATATGATAGAGGTCTATAGAATCATGACTGGTGTGGAGAAAGCAAATAAGGAAGTGTTATTTACCCCTTCTCATAACACAAGAAGTAGGGGTCACCCAATGAAATTAATAGGCTGAATGTTTAAAACAAACAAACACACAACACACAGTCTTCAAACAACACATAGGCAACCCTTGGAACTTGTTGCCAGGGGATGTTGTGAAGGCCAAAAGTATAATTGGGTTCAAAAAAAGAATTAATTAAGTTCTTGGAGGATAGGTCCATCAATGGCACAACCTCATACACTGGGTGTCCCTACACCTCTAACTGCCAGGACAGCTGAGACTAGATGACAGATGATGGATCACTTGATAATTGCCCTGCACTGTTCATTCCCTCTGGGGCATCTGGCATTGGCCACTGTCGGAAGACAGGATACTGGGCAGATGGCCATTGGTCTGACCCAGTCTGTCCATATGTTCTTAATATAGGGAGTCTCTCCCATGTGGTGTCTCTGATACCAAAGAAGGGTTGAGCTCTGACACTTGATACATTTTTTAGTTTTTGCTGATCCATGATTTCCTGAAGGTCCTTGAAACTTCCTCACAGTGAGTGGATTTGCACCAATTCTTCCCTGGGTGATTTTTCTGATGCTTTCTTGCATTGACACTTGCAAGTGGGTCTTCCCCACAATGCCCCATGTTGTTCCACTTGCTCAGGGCTTTTCCGCTGAGGATTTTCCTGAGAACTCATTGTCTCATCTTGCCTTCTGGGTGTGAGAGAGAATCCAGACAGGAGTCGTTCCCTGTGCCGGGGGAAAGGGAACCTCAGAAAGGTGGGGGGAGGGAGGAAGAAAACACAATAACTAATGGGAGTTTAAAAAAATCTGGAATTGAATCGACATCTTTCTCTCAACTCTTTCCCCAGAGGAGAGAGAGAAGGGGACCAATTTCTGCCGCCAGATCCCACCTGAACTCCCAGGTATCTATCAGGGTGGGTGGGAAGCCATGAAATAGAAGTTTTGATGGCAACTCAGGAAATCAGACACCCCTGACGTTACATAATAACAACGAATAAATGCATGCTATAGAGAAAATAAAAACAAAAACAAAAAATTGAAATAACAATTGTAAATTACAAAATAACAATAATAGGATATTTTATATTACAAAACACTATGCATGTGATTGCTTATCCACTAGCATTCATTATTATTTTCTATGTTCGTATGCTATTAAAACTATACATTAAGTAGCCCACCATCTATCTGTTCACCGTTAAACAAAGTAAATGATGATGTGCTAAGGGCAATGAGTCATAAAAATAGTGTTTTAAAAATAAATGGAGTGAAAAGACATTTCCAGAGGATTACAGGAAATGGAGTAGAACCACAGATAAGACAAATCTGTGAGCTACTATGAGGCTATATGCGTTGGCACATTCCATCTACATAAACTGACAAGGAATTCTTTTAAACACCAAAAGCATGTATGAGACGACAAACATTTTGAGGATGGTATCTGTGTGTAAAATATTCTCCTGTATCCAGTCCCTTTTGGCAGCTCAGTACATCAGTTCAGATAGAGAAGAGCTGCTCTATCTGGGCTTTGGGCCACACCGCACTTTTAACACCATGACCCTGGGGAGAGGGTGCTGAATTGGACCATCCAGTGAGGAACACAAGCCCCTCTGCCAGTCCACACCTATTTTGACAACCACTGTACATGGCTCACCCCACCCTCCCTATCCCAGGGTTCCCCTGTCTGGTAGTGCATCTCCCCCCCCCCCCCTTTCTAAATCCCACTCCAGCGGTTTCAGCAGATGTTACTGAGCACAGCTCAGCTCCATCCAGCCTGCTCAGTGACAGCAAAGGAGCAATTTCGGATTCTGACACTTGCACCTGCCCCACAGCCCAGGCCACTGCAATGCCCCAGCAGGCCCCCAGGGCGGGTGTGCACTTCCTGCATGCTCCAGGCTGGGTTCCCAGCCACTGGGCCATGACTCCTCTGCCAATACAAAGGACTCCTTGGCCTGGGGGGAGGGGGATGCTGCGGTGGGACATGGAGCGGGCGGCTCCACGCCTGGGGGGGATTGGCTGGTGCCTCCGGCACCCCCTGGCAGGGGAGTTTGTGACACCCGGTGAATGGAGCTCTCTGATCCCAGGCTGTGAGGGGGAGAGCAGGAGTGGGATAGGGACGGGGAGGGGGCTGGGACCTGGGAGTCAGGACGCCTGGGTTCTATTTCCAGGTTGCAGACTGAGGAAGTCCCCGGTCCCAGGGAGTTGTTGCAGCGCGGGTTGGTATCGAGGGGCACAGGAAGGGGATGGAGCAGCAGAGAGGAGAGGAATAAGAAGGGCTGGGGGGTTATAAAGAACAAAGGGATCATATAAACTATGCAGGTCCAAGCTGCCCCTGCGAGCCGGGAGCCCGGGATGAGCCGCTGCTGCGCCCCAGCGGGGTCTGTGCCCGGGAGAGACCTGCACTAGCCCCCCTCTGTGCCCAACCAGGGGGGACTTTCTCTGGTGGCTGGAACCAGCCCTGGCTCCAACTCCTGAGCCGGAGACTGCAGGTAATTGAGAGAGACCTGGGAGAAAGTGCTGACTAGGGCTGGGCAGGAAAGTGACTCAGCACAAAGGGTCCCGGGAGTCTCAGCTCTTGCAGCCTCTGGGAAATAATCTGTCCCCTTTGTTATAAATGCACCTGTGGGACTGGGATCTGAGCTGCACTAGCAACAATGAAGCGGCTGCTCTTTCCTTCCAGGATGCAGACTAGAGGTTCAGGTGAGAAGAGCGGCTGCAGGGAGGCAAGAACAGTTCCCAGAGGTGCTGCGAGGAAGGAAGAGGGGAAAAACGAGACAGAGGTGGAGGCGGTGAGGTGTGAAAGGTGATAGATTGAACAGTCTTTGTGCACTTAGGGAACTAACAAAGAGGGGAGCAGTGGGGTTCATTCATAATTTAATAGGCTAGCCTCCTTGCAAACCTCCCAGAGACAAGTCATGGGGTCCCCTCAGACTCTGCAGTGATGGGTAAACATTCCCAGTATTAAAATGCTGACAAGGATGTGTTTGCTCCAGGAGTTTGACAGGTTTAAAAGGACTAGGACTGCATGTGTTTCTATGAACATTTCCAAAGAAACTCTTCTCCCTGTCATAATGTGACAGACACCTCCAGAAATGATCCATGCGTATCCCTTGGAAGGAGTCCTCAATATTTTTGCTAATCTGAGCAAACTGGTTGTAATAGGCAGCAGGTTTAAAACAAACAAAAGGAAGTATTTCTTCAGACAATGTACAGTCAACCTGTGGAACTCCTTGCCAGAGAATGTTGTGAAGGCCAAGACTATATAACAGGGTTAAAAAAAAAACCTAGATAAGTTCATGGAGGTTAGGTCCATCAACGGCTATTAGCCAGGATGGGTAGGGATGCAAAACCATGCTTTCAAGTGTCCCTAGCCTCTGTTTGCCAGAAGCTGGGAAAGGGCGACAGGGGATGGATCACTTGGTGATTACCTGTTCTGTTCATTCCCTCTGGGGCACCTGGCATTGGCCACTGTCTGAAGACAGGATACTGGGATAGATGAACCATTGGTCTGACCCAGTATGGCCATGATTATTCCATATGGAGGGTTCTAGCCACATGCAGGGTCAGGCCATGCTGAACATCAAGCTATTTTTTAGAATATCTGTGCTTCAAAAAAGTCCATTAAAACAGTTGTTTATATTTTTATACACTCACACAACTTTATAATGGCATTAATAATTTTTTTTTCAGAGTAGAAAAGGCCTTTCAAATTTAATACAAAAATGGATACATATTAACCTCTTATGTTAGTGCTTTCCCCTTCCCCATCAGCAATTTATTTATTAGTCTGATTGGGTCAAATTAGTGCCTCAGTGATTTAAGATCTTAAATCCCATTGAAAGTCAATAGGACTTGCCTCTGAGTAATTTAGGTGCTTTAAAATTTTGTATTCCTTAATTTAGAGGTTTATCAGAGACCAAATTCTTTGACCCAGACAGGTGCAACAGGGGATGGATCACTTGATGATTTAACTGTTCTGTTCATTCCCTCTGGGGCACTTGGCATTGGCCACGGTCAGAAAACAGACTACTGGGCTAGATGGACCTTTGGTCTGACCCAGTATGGCCATTCTTGTGTTACGTTCTTATGACCAAATCCTACTGCCTAATCTACTGGTTTATCTGCACTGTAGCTTAGATAAACCAGTGAGTCTATGCACTGTGAATTTTTAAATGTGACCTGCAACAGAGGAAAAATATGTTTTTTAGCTAACTATTTATGTTTGAATAAGAAAAAGCTGGAAAGGTTTTAATTTTATTTATTTTTCTTTTGTACAGTAGAAATTCCCATCTGATGTTCTCCAAGATGCTTTCAAAGGTGATGTTCAGAGAGGAAAATATGGGTTTGCACCCATTTCAGAAGTGGCCACTGACTTTGAATGCCTCAGTTTTGGGGTGTCTGACTTGTGACACCACAGGCCTGATTCTCAGGGAGTGTTGAATTGCCATTGATTTCATTAGGAGTTGTAGCAGCTCAGCATTTCTGAAAAGAGGCCCAAGATGTTTCAGGCTAGGGACCCATCAATTAAGGAAAGCAGAGTAAGTAGCCTCTTGGAAAACTTGGCCCACTGTTCTCCCCAAGTGCACAGAATTGAATATTTCAACACAATCCCCTTGGGTACCTCCCTAACAAACTTAACTGACCGCCAAGTGAATACAAGTCTTTTCTCAGAAAATAAACTGGACTCAAAATGCTTTATGACAAATCTAATAAATCATTTACACATTAATAGCACCTCTGGATTAGCCTGAAAAGCAAACCCACATACATTCAAAAATAAAACAACTACATTATAATGAAGTTTACTTTGTTAACCTATATGCAACCCCCAGGCAAATGTGAAACAGAGAAAAGCAAACACCACCCATGCAGAAATCTAAATCCTTAGGCATGCTCCTCAAAGTTCATATTCCCATTACTACAAATGTGAGTCTTGATCTTGCAGACACTTCACTTCAAGCATCTGAGTAATCATATTGATTTCAGCTAGAATAACATGTGCAGAAAGTTAAACAGGTACATGTTTGCAAGAATGAAATTGTTGCCCTGCAGAGGTATAACCAGCATCCCTGAGCATTAAAACTGCACACAGTATCCTACATTTTAAAATAAATCAGCACCATACCAACTGCAAACCTACCTCCACTACAATTCATGATTGCCTGTTCTGTTCATTCCCTCTGGGGCACCTGGCATTGGCCACTGTTGGAAGACAGGATACTGGGCTAGATGGACCTTTGGTCTGACTCAGTTGTGTGGCCATTCTTATCTTCTCATGTAACTCCTTTACAGCTTTTGTAGACTGAGCTCATTGCACAAACTGGGCTCCCTGAAACTCTCCATATTCCCCCCACATACCCACCAGCTCATTGCCTGCCACCCTCCCATCCGCCTCTATTTCAGGAGCTCCCTGCAATGCCCTCCATCCCCTCCCTCATGGCTGGGGCTCTTCCCCATCCCCCTCATACCAAGGTCTCCCAATCTCCCCTCTCACAGGGGTTCTGTCTGCCCCCCCATTCCCTTATCCCATACCTGGGTCCCCAATTCCCCCCCCTTCAGGCCAGCAGCTGCGTGTGCATTCCCTTCCCAAATGCCCTGCTTTTCTCCCATACCTGGGTCCCCCAATGTCCCCCCTGCTAATGGTTCTGTGTGCCCCAATCCCCACTCCTGCCATACCAGGGAGCCCCATTACCCCTGCATCCCACCACCTGGGCTGTTTGCATGCCCCTAATCCTTCCTAGTTTCCCCCCTTCCTCACCATCCTTGTTTGGCATTCAGGGATTGACATGCTAAACAGTATGGCTGGAGGGGCAGAGATGAGATGGTGTATTGTTATGCTGGAGGGTGATAATGCCCACCATCAGCCAGACAATTACAGAGGTGCTTGAATCTCTGTGGCCCGTGCTAACCAGGGAAAAGGGGTCCACAGGTCCTCAGCTTTTCCCCTTCCAGTTTTTTCAGTTTTCACCAAAATTAATAATAGGGTTCTTCTGCCCACGGATGACTAGAACATTACCTGGACATTTGGAATTGATCAACTGGGGAGTTCAAGGAGAGCCTGACACGTTGGCCCAATTAAAATATTAAAAATGACACCTATGTGAAATATAATATGTTACCATTAGTATCTCAATCAAATGTAAAAATCTAAATGGGTTGAAATGAAAAATCTGGAACAAAATGTTTCAATATTATTGAAATGAAACAAAAACATTGAAATTGACACATTCCCAGAAAACATTTCGATTTTGACAAATCTGCATTTTTGATAGAAAACTGCTCCATTTAATTTTTTTGGCCTGATTATCAAGTACTAATTATCAAATACTAATATAAATTCTGCTTTGCTTTAGCCTTTCCCCCCACTAATTATCAAATATTTATATAAAAGCCTCTCAGATTTTGCCCCTTTTTGACCTAATTATCAAATAGGATATACATTTCCCCTTTGATTTTGCTCCTTTCTCTCTCATTATGATAAATATATTATGATAAAATTCCCTCACAGTTTTCAATTTTGTCTCTAATCATCCAATATTGATATAAAACACTTTTCGATTTGTATTTTTCAAATCACCCTTGTGGAGTGCAGCAGCTTCTCCTGATTTTGGAGGAAACCAAGTCATTACCACAGATGGGGAATATGAGGGGGGTGTGATTAAATTCCCTCATCGGGCACAGACGTGGGGAACGAGGCCAAGGGTTGAACTCCCCGGTGATCAACTTTCCCCCTCACATCTGAGGATCAAATTTTCCTCCCCTTTGCAGACTGCTTTATAGATAGAGCAGAATGAGGGGTTATAGGTGATCCTTTCAAAGGGGCTGTTTTGTGTCTGTCTGGGTCCCTGATCCCAGTTCCTAGAGTTGCCACAAATTCCCATAGTTTATAATAATCCTGCCGGATTAACCCCTTCACATTCCCATCGCTGCTTTCACCCCAAAGGGTCTCAAACACGTGTGACAGATGAATGATATGGGACTCGTTCCCCTCCGTTTTGACATGCAGACAGCTCTGGAGTGGGAATGGGGTGACTGGCTGTTCTCTGTCAATGACAGGGCATGGCAGGCCAAAACAGAGGCCATGAAGAGCGAATGTCTGTGGCTGATGCAGACACTTTCTCATTTTCCATTACTCATATTCTATCTCCTCAGATTTTGTGTCAGGTATCAAACACTTGTACCAAGCATTTTGATACCTGTATCAAACACTGATGGAAAATCTCCTCATACGGTGCCACTTTCTATCTAATCCAATCCTCTAATATGGATTTCAGATTCTCTCTGATTTCACCCATTTTCCTCTCTAGCTATTGAACATTGATATAAAACCCCTGTAGATTTTGCCCCTTCTTTCTGCTGGTTATTAATTATAAAATCTTCATTGATTTTCTATTTTCCATCTAATTTACAAGTAGTGCTATAAAACGTCCTCAGATTTTAGTAGTTTTCCACCTTTTTCAACAGAAGCAATTTCTTGTTTTGGAGGGAAACTCTTGTCCTGTGGCACCACCTTGTTGGGGTATAGAGGGGCGGGGGAGAGTTAAACTCCCCATTGATCAACTTTCCCCACTCACATTTGAGAATCGTTTCCCCTTTTACGTCCTAAAATCGACATGTTTCCTGATGAAAACAACTGGCTCAATATTTAATAAACATCAAAGCCAGGTACTTCCCCATTGGGGGGTATGATGCCTCCCAGCTGTTAACAAGACAGCTGGCCAGACCCTGATGGATTGTTTTATTGTGGCTGAAAACCTCCATCACTTATAACAATCCTATATTCCTGTATATTAACCCCTCACGTTCTCATGACCACTCTCACCCTGAGAGGTCCTAAAAGTTCAGGACAAATGGTCTCTGTGGGGGTTTTCATTCCCCCAGTACTGAGCCCATGGCTGCTTCTGGGAACATATTAGCTATTCTTTGCCAGCAACAGGGGATGGACATTTCTGGAATATTCTGGCTCTTCCATCCCCTCCTTATTCCTGTTAAAGTAGCATCATGCGGGGCTCCCTGTGTGACTGGCAACAGGTGGGAAATACTTTGTATTTATCTAATTGATATGAAATCCCCTGATTGTTTTTGTTTCTCATCCCCCTTTAAAACTGCAAGAACTTTTGGTTTGCTCTAAGTCCTTACCTCAGTTTCCTCTCAGATTGAGAATCATTTGCCCTTTTATGTCAATAACAATGGACGAGGTTGCTGACTGAGAGTTGAGCCCTGTGAGACTTAGGAGAGGTGCCAGGGTTTAAAAGGATCCCCTGGAATATAACTGGGCTCAAAGAGATGGTTTAAATATGGTGGAATATTTTCTAAAAAATAAATGAGTTCTTACAACTTTTAGAGCTGAATAGTGGATACCAAATTCTCTCTTCGTTCGGGAGGGGAAGGACTTTCTGATGAGCCAAAGACACCAGCCAAAAATGAGACACCATCTTTCAGCACCACGGTGGAAAGCAGGTGGGAGATGCAATTTCTGAAATATTTCATCCTTCAGAATTTGCATCCCTCAGACCAGGGCTGAGGAAAGGTGAGGGCTGCATTACGTGAAGGGTGTCACAAATACCTTAGAAATTGCATCCCCCACCCTTGCCTTGACCCATGGCAAACAATTTCTGAGGGATGAGAGTGAAAGGAGCAGAAATTATTCCATGCACTTACAACCAGAATTACACTTTCCGGAGGGCTGTAGTGTTTGAATGGAGTGGTGTTCCATGCAGGTGCAGATGTCTACCCAGACAGTGACAGGATTGGAGATCCTGGCTAGGGCAGAGAAATCTTTGAGTGGAACAGACTAGTTCCAGTTGTTCCTGTTCTGATCCCTGTTGTAAAACATGTAGCTGTGTGTTCTCCTCCCCTGGCAATTCTTGGTTTCAGTCACAGCCCTTTACATCTTTTGTGTAAACCTTTTTAATTTAGATGGGTTGGTATTATCCATAGTATCTTAAAGTATGACCTGTGCTAATGGTTTACACTCGCTAAGGCATACAGCAGTGGCTCTCAACCTTTCCAGATCACTGTACCCCCTTCAGGAGTCTGGTTTGTCTTGCGTACCCTCAAGTTTTACCTCATTTAAAAACTACTTGCTTACACAATCAGACATAAAAGTACAAAAGTGCCACGGTACACAATTACTGAAAAATTGCTGACTTTCTCATTTTTACCATGTAATTATAAAATAACTCAATTGGAATTAGGGCTGTCAATCGCAGTTAACTCAAGCAATTAACTTGAAACAAATTAACTCGATTAAAAAATTAGTTGTGATTAATTACAGTTTTAATTGTACTGTTAAACAATAGAACACTAATTTAAATTATAAATATTTTTGGATGTTTTTCTACATTTTCAAATATATTGATTTCAATTACAACATAGAATACAAAGAGTACAGCATTTACTGCACTGTAAAAAAAAATAGTATTTTTCAATTCACCTCATACAAGTACTGAAGTGCAACCTCTTATCATGAAAGTGCAACTTACAAATGAAGAATTATTTTTTTACATAACTGCACAAAAAAACCCCAACAATGTAAAACTTTAGAGCCTACAAGTCCACTCAGTCCTACTTCTTGTTCAGCCAATCGCCAAGACAAACAAGTTTGTTTACATTTACGGGAGATAATGCTGGCTGCTACTTATTTACGATGTCCCCTGAAAGTGAGAAAAGGTGTTCGTGTGACACTTTTAGCCAGCGTTGCAAAGTATTTACGTGCCAAATATGCTTAACATTCGTATCCCCCTTCATGCTTTGACTTGTATATTGCACTCACTTTCTTTTTCTTTTTTACAGTGCAAATATTTTTAATAAAAAATATAAAGTGGGCACTCTACACTTTGCATTCTGCATTGTAATTGAAATCAATATTTTTTGAAAATGTAGAAAAACATCCAAAAATATTTATAATAAATTAAAATTGGTATTCTGTTATTAACAGTGCAATTAAAACTGCAATTAATTGCAATTGTTTTAATCACAATCATTTGACAGCCCTACTAAGTATGTGAATTATTTAGTAATTTCCCATAATTGTACAGTAAGTAGTTAAATTACTAATTAAAAACATTGAGTCTATCAGTTATCTAGTTTTTTATGACAAAAAATACTATTACTGACTAGAACAGGGCTTGGATGACTGGGCAGCCTAGTGGTTAGATAAGAACATAAGAACGGGCATACTGGGGTCAGACTAAAGGTCCATCTAGCCCAGTATCCTGTCTTCCAACAATGGCCAATGCCAGGTGCCCCAGAGGGAATGAACAGAACAGGTAATCACTGAATGATCCATTCCCAGCCGCTCATTCCCAGCTTCTGGCAAACAGAGGCAAGGGACACCATCCCTGCCCATCCTGGCTAATATCCATTGATGGACCTACCCTCCATTAACTTATCGAGTTCTTTTTTGAACCCTGTTATAGTCTTGGCCTTCACAACATCCTCTGGCAAGGAGTTCCACAGGTTGACTGTGCGTTGTGTGAAAAAATACTTCCTTTTGTTTATTTTAAATCTGCTGCCTATTAATTTCATTGGGTGACCCCTAGTTCTTGTGTTATGAGAAGGAGTAAATAACACTTCCTTATTTATTTTCTCCACACCAGTCATGATTTTATAGACCTCTATCGTATTCCCCCCAGTCATCTCTTTTTCAAGATGAAAAGTCAGTCTTAATAATCACTCCTCATATGGAAGCTGTTCCATACACCTAATAATTTTTGTTCCCCTTTTCTGAACCTTTTCCAATTCCAATATATCTTTTTTGAGATGGGGCAACCAATCTGCACGCAGTATTCCAGATGCGGGCGTACCATGGATTTATATAGAGACAATATGATCTTTTCTGTCTTATTATCCATCCTTTTCTTAATGATTCCCAACATTCTGTTTGCTTTTTTGACTGCCGCTGCACATTGTGGCTAGTTCTCTGAAAACATCCACTCGATGATTCCAAGATCTCTCTCTTGAGTGGTAACAGCTAACAAACCCCCTCATTTTATATGTAAAGTTGAGATAATGTTTTCCAGTGTGCATTATTTTGCATTTATCAGCACTGAATTTCATCTGCCATTTTGTTGCCCAGTCACCCAGTTTTGTGAGATTCCTTTGGAGCTCTTCGCAGTCTGCTTTAGACTTAATTATCTTGAGTAGTTTTGTATCATCTGCAAATTTTGCCACCTCACTGTTTACCCCTTTTTCCAGATCATTTATTAATATGTTGACCAGTACTGGTCCCAGTACAGACCCCTGGGGGACACCACTATTTACTGCTCTCCATTCTGAAAACTGACCATTTATTCCTACCCTTTGTTTCCTGTCTTCTAACCAGTTACCAATCCATGAGAACCTTCCCTCTTATCCCATGACAGCTTAGTTTGCTTAAGAGCCTTTGGTGAGGGACCTTGAAAATGTAAGTACACTATATCCACTATACCTCAGCCCCCTGCTGGCTGAGTAGCCTCAGCTTTTAAGGCTGGGTGGAGGATGGGGCACCCAGGGCCTCCATCACCACCAGGTCCCAGCCTAGGGCCCTGTATGTCAAACCCTGAACAGTGGGCTTGGTGTCCCTCTTGGCAGGGAGAAGTTACTATCCTGGGCTACTTACTACCAGTCCGTTCCATTTGGGGCATGGCCCCTCTAGTCCAATCTACCAGGCAGCTTGCTTCCCACAGGATTCCCTCTGGGGTGCAGACAGAACCTTGCTGTCATCCCAGACTCCTTCAGGCAGGACAGCCACAAGCTGGTGAGATTGACCCACACAATGTCTCTGGGGTTCACTCAGCCAGTTACTTCCCATGCTGGGGGTTCCTCCACAGCCTCCCTTGGTTGGGGAGCCAGTGCTCCATCTCTTCAGGCAGGGAGACAACTAGCTCCTGTCTCTTCCCCAGTCAGCCCTGAACTGAGCCAAGCTCCCTTCTTTTATCCCCCCTCCAGGCCTGGCATTGGTTGCAGGTATAGCGGGGCGGGGCTAGCTGGTCCCAAAGGTTTTCTTTAACCCTTACTGTGCTGGTTGGAAGTTTCTTTGCTTCATCACACTGAATATCACTAAAGATCACCACCACAGAATGGATAGATTCTCTTACCACTCCTAAGAAATAAATGACTAGCTATAGAATCAAAGAAATATAGGGCTGGAAGGGATCTTGAGAGGTCGTCTACTCCAGCCCCCTGTGTTGATGCAGGCCCAACTATACATTTACCATTCCTGACAAGTGTTTATCCAACCTGTTCTTAAAAACCTCCAGTGATGGGGATTCCACAAACTCACCAGTTAACCTCATTCAGAACCTAACTATCCTTATAGATTAGCAAGGTTTTCTGAATATCTAATCTCAAAATCCCTTGCTGCAGATTAAGCCCATTACTTCTTGTCCTACCTTCAGTAAACATGGAGAACAACTGATCACCGTCCTTTTTATAACAACGCTTAACATATTTGAAGACTGTTATCAGGTCCCCCCTCAGTCTTCTTTTCTCACGTCTAAACATGCCCAGGTTATTTAACCTTTCCTCATAGGTCAGGTTTTCTAAACCTTTTATCATTTGTGTTGCTCTCCTATGGTCTCTTTTCAATTTGTCCACATCTTTCTGAGGGTGCGATGCTAAAAACTGGACACAATACTCCAGCTGAGGCCTCACGGGTGCAGAGGAGAGTGGAACAGTTAGCTCCTGTGTCTTACATATGATACTCCTGTTCATTCACCCAAGAATAATATTAGTCTTTTTCACAACGGCTTCACATTCTTTCATCCTGTTCAGCTTGGGATCCACTATAGCTCCCGGATGCTTTTCTGTAGTACTAATGCCTGGCCAGGTATTCCCCCTTTTGTATTTGTTCATTTGATTTGTCCTTCCTCAGAGTAGTATGGTGCACTTGTCTTTATTTCATTTCATCTTGTTGATTTCACACCAATTCTGCAATTTATTGAGGTCATTTTGAATTCTAATCCTGGGCTCCAAAGTGCTTTCAACCCCTCCCAGCTTGGTTTCATCTGCAGTTTTTATAAGCATAGTGTCCACGTCATTAGCCAAGTTGTTAATGAAAATATTGAATAGTATTGGACTTAGGACAGACCCCTATGGGACCCTTCTAGATACTTCTAATTGTTATGAAGTAAAAAATTATTTCTCTCTGTGGCTACCTAGCTCTTGAGGAAGGAGGCCGGAGAACCAACAGCACTGGGAACTCAAGACAAGGCTGAATTCATTTGTTAGTGTAGAGTGTTTTTGACAGTGATAGATACCTGACTGGGCACCGGCAATGGGATAACAACAGGGAGAAAGCAATAGGTCTGAGTGGGAAGGGAGAGGGATTACTGGGAGGTCAGTCTATCCCAGGGGTCACAGGATGGAAAAGTGCCATTGAAAAGCATAATGCAGTTGAGATTGGAGCAGAGATGTCTGTGACTGAGCTGTCGGGATTGTGGCTGGGGCAGCAGGTTCTGAGAGGGGGACTCTGGCTGTTTCAGGGGCTGGTGACCTTCGAGGAGGTGGCTGTGTATTTCACCGAGGGGCAGGGGGCTCTGCTGGACCCTATTAGAGAGCCCTCTACAGGGACGTCATGCAGGAGAATTAGGAGACTGTGACCTCGCAGAGTAAGTATCCCTGTCCTCTTGGGTGTTAGGATCTGGATGGTCTCTGCAGGTCAGCTTCAGCTCCAGGATCCTACAGCCCTTGCTCCTAAGATATCTGGGGTGATCAGCACTTGCAGGTGCTAGGCCCTGTGTGAGAGAGAGGGTCACCTCCACACCTCATTCCATTGGTATGGAAACTCAGGACTCAGTGTTAATCTGGGCATCCCCAGGGTTTCAAAAGAGAGTGACTCCCTGTGTCCCCTGTCTGGGGCTGGTTCCATCAAGGGGCGGTGGAAGCTTCCTAAAAGTGGGGGAGCCACCAGTGCCTGAACTGTGGCCCTGCCCCCACCCTCAATCCCCTGGAGGCCCCACCCTCGCACCGCCTTTTCTCCTGAGGTCCCGCTTCTGCGATGCCTCTTCCCCCCAAGACACTATCCCCCGCTTGCTCTTCTCTACACCTTGCCCCTCCTCACTCACCCAGTAAAAAGTGGGAGGGCCTTGCCCCCTCTCCCTCCCCCCCCGCTCTGGTGCCCCTGATTCCATCCCTGGGGTTGCTGGCCCCTTACCGTGTTGTGACAAGCGGCTTATTATCTGCTCTCTGCCTAAGTCATCAGTTCCCCGTGTCTGGAGATTCATGAGACACACGGCACGTCTCCCTGCAGGCACTAAGCTCTCCCACAGGGTCTCGTGAACATGTTCCCCATCCGTGAGGATCAGATTTCCTACCTGCAGAGAAAAGGGCTGGGTGTGACGTTATGGGATGTTCTCTTGTGGGAAATGCTGAATGGAGACCTAGCCCGTCCTGATCTCACCCATTTCCTTCTGATGAGCAGAATCCCCAAACCGGACTCCATCTGCCACATGGACCAAGCGGAAGAGCCCTGTGTCCTGGACTCTGAGGATTCTTCAGAAAAGGAGACTCCGAGAGGCCCTCAGGCAGGTAAGAGATAAAGTTAAACCCACTCCCAAACCTTCCAACGCCCCCGTGGGCTCCCCCTTTTCGTGGTTCAGTCAGGATTGTCCCCAGCAGGTGTCGTACCCTCATGGCAGATGGCGCTTCCGGCCTTCCACCCACCCCGACCGACACCCAGCAGTAGCTCCCTCCCCACTGAGTGTCCAGATGGGATGTGGAGGCAGAATGGGTCCCCTCATCTCCCTTCTCTGGGGAAGGGTTTGAGGAATTCACTTGCCGGTTACTGATCTTATCATCCAGTTTTAGTTTTGTTTGTTTTATGGAATCTTACAATCGTAGAATTGTAGAACTGGAAGGGGACTCAATCGGTCATCAAGTCCAGTCCCCTGCACTCAAGACAGGACTAAATGCACTCCCCTTTTCCATTTCTCTTTCCGAGGTTCTCTGACCTCGGCACAGGGGAGGACTCATGTCTGGATTCTCTGTCCCAGCAGGTGATGGGATGGTGAGTGAGAACGAGGAGGAGAATCCTCAGCAGGAAGGTCCTGAGCGAGTGGAATCACAGTGGACGGTATCGGGAAGAGATGAAGGTGGTGTTTCCCTGAGTCCTGAGCTGGGAGAAGCCCGGGAGAATCACCCTTATAAATGCCCCGACTGTGGGAAAAGCTTCCGATGGAGCTGCCGCTTCATTGAACATCAGAGAATCCACACAGGGGAGAAAACCTCTATCTGTGCCGACTGCGGGGAGAGCTTCAGTCGTTACTCAAACTTCACAAGACACCGCAGGATCCATACTGGAGAGAAACCCTACAGCTGCCCCGACTGTGGGAAAAACTTCGGTCGCACTTCTGACCTCATTATACACCAGAGACTGCACACGGGAGAGAGACCCTACAAATGCCCTCAGTGTGGGAAAAGCTTCAGCCGCAGCTCGTACCTCATTCCTCACCAGAGGACACACACAGGAGAGAGGCCCTATAAATGCCCTGACTGTGGGAAGAGCTTCAACCTGAGCTCAAACCTTATCAGGCATCAGAGGATCCACACGGGAGAAAAACCCTATAGATGCCCCGACTGTGGGAAAAGCTTCTATCTGAGCTTACACCTCATTAGGCACCAAAGAGTCCATATTGAAAGAAAATCCTATGACTGTCCCGACTGCGGGAAAAAGTTCATTCGGAGCTCAGCCCTGATTATACACCACAGACTCCACACAGGAGAGAGACCCTATAAATGTGCCGACTGTGGGAAAAGCTTTGGCATGAGCTCAGACCTGATCAGACACCAGAGATCCCACACGGGAGAGAGACCCTACAAATGTGGTGAATGTGGGAAAAGCTTCAGCGTGAGCTCCAAGCTCATCAGACATCAGGGAACACATGTGACAGAGAAATCTTTCCGTTGTCCCGAATGTGGGGAAGGCTTCGCCACCAGCTCCAAACTCGTTAAACATCAGAAACACCACCTGGAACAGAAACCCTACAAATGCAGGGACTGCTGGAAAAGCTATAGCCACAGTTCCGAACTCCTCAGGCATCAGCGAGCCCACACGGGAGAGAGACCCTATAAGTGCCCTGACTGTGGGAAAGGGTTTAGTCGGAGCTCGCACCTTATCAGGCATCAGAAAATCCACAGGAGATAGGCACGGGTCCTGGTTCTTCCTCTAGGGCTTTTCAAACAAATTCAGTTATAAATAATTGGTGGTGTGGAGATTCATGTGTGGGAGAGGCACAGGCAAGGGTGAAGGGGAAATGCGGAAGAAGAAAAAGAAGTTTGGGGGCTGGTGCGTCAGTTGTTTGGGGTTTGTGGGGAGGGAACTGGGATTTTATTTTTTTTTGTCTCAAAATTTCTTAAATTTCCCATGCTCATTCCACACCCTTTTTCTCTGGCCTGGCAGGATGTGGGACAGCAGGTGAGATGGGACTTGAATTATATAATTCACTAGGGCCAGAGACTAGATTTTGTTGACTAGGGAAACTGAGGAGTTGCACTGACGCTACGCCTAAAGGAAATGCCAGTCTGATGCTATATGGAGAGGATGTGAGATGCGACACCATTCCTACTGTCACCCGTGTTTCCAGCACCAGAGTATGAGAGACAGCAAATCTGTAAATGGAGAGGGGGAAATACCACAGATCGGCATATGATTTACCTGTGGCTCTCACTGCTGCAAGAGCAGACAGGTCTGTAATGTATCTTTACAGCACCATAGCACAGGCTGGAAATCTGCATTGTAACATCCAATGGAGCTGGACAGTTCATGTCCAGGCTCCGGATTTAACCTGATACGTATATAAAAATGTGTACACATGTATGTATATTATTTCCCAGGTGAAACCTGCATCAGTGCAAGTTAATAGCTTCTCAGTGAGTGGCATCTGTGTCACACAGAGTACGTTCCTGGTTTAAACATTAGAGCCCCTTTTGACCCCCAATTACTTGTCTTGGGGTACCGAGTTTCACCCAAGGTACCTAGAACCCAATGACATAGAATCAGTGAATGATGGTGAGAACGCTGAGGCTGGAGAATTCGCTGCATTAGCTGCACACAGCTCATTATTTCTATGAGGAATTGTAGCTGGCATGCAGGGGAAAAGTTAAGGAAGCACGTAGCAGGCAGCTCACAGAGTTATAGTCCAAGGGCCAGATTTCCATAGGTATTTAGGCACCTAAAGAAACCTATGGCAGTTAGGCACCTTACCTGGTTAGGTGCTTTTGAAAATCCAAGTAGGCACCTAACCTGCATCTTTAGGCATCTTTGAAAAACTGGCCCCGAGTGATCTCACAAGCAGTGAAGCTGCCATCAGCTCAGGGAGAGAGAGAAACAGTCGCTTGACTCAGTGAGGTCAGATGTAGAGTCTTGAAGAGATGCTTGTGGTTCCTGATGTTTGTTTAAAACTACACAGGAGCACAGTGAACTAAAAGGTGAATTAATACATTACCCATGGTTCTGCCTGGCTGGGTAATTTAAAAAGCAGTTCGAGAGCAGCTTTAAAACCATTCCCTTTTTAAATGTGGGGTTTGCCACAAGTGGTGTTTAGGTGAGTCTAAGCATGAGAACCGTGACTATAGGAAAATAGGGACATGTGGTGTCTAGGTGAGTCTGTGTGTGTACAAAAAACATTTCCCTGGGGAAACAATTTGGAAAGGTAATTAATATACGTAATCATTACAGTTCTTTTGCATCCCTGACTTTAGCATGAATGTTGACATTTTGCTCGTCTAACGCATGAACTCTTTACCTAGTTAGCTCTGTGAACTTCTGCACTGGAATAGCGGAGCCAAGCTCCCATCTGGTCACAGCAGGCTGCTGCTTCAGTGCAATGGGTGATACAGCCCATGAGCTGGAGTGTGGTTGGTTCCTTGCGGGGCTGTGGATGGAGATGGCATTTATACCATTTATACCGGGCCGTGTGGGTGCTTTACTCTCCTGAGTTTGTGCTGTCTGCTGGACAGTAATAAAAAGCTGATTCTAAATGTCTATTTGACCAGCATAGCTACATTGGTCAAGAGTGTGTTTTTTCTCACACCCCTGACCCACTATAGCTATGCCGACGTAACTTTTAAATGCAGGCCAAGACTCAGTCCGTGCTTCACTGTGGAGGAGAGGGGACTGGGGCTTCTCATCGGACTCTCGTGTGTTAATTACCACGTTGTCGAACTTGCATTTTCGGGGCCTTCTTCCCTACAGGGGGATTCCAGAAAACGTTGCTGTCTTTCCTCTTCATATAAGCGGCTGATCGTGGAAAGAGGAGACCAAAGGAGGTGGAGGAAGGGCACGTTATAAGGATACCCAGGATGGATGGAAAGTGCCCCCATATTGAAAGCATCTGCTGGTGCTGAGCTGCAGGGGTCTCCTTTATTTGTGGCACTGTCATGCTAGTTTTGCTCTAGCTTGGGAGAAGGCTAGATCCTTCCTCTGCCATGTGTCTGTCTGTGGGGAGCGTAGGGAAGGGGTTTCATTAGCTGCTGCCACCAGAGGGCTCGGGTGAGTGCTAAGGTAAGGAGGCTGTTTTCTCTTTCTCCCTCTGCTAAGCATACTGGGAATTGAGCTTCCTGGCTCAGATGCTGCTGCTGCCTCCATGTGATCTGGGAGCCTGGCTGAGCAGCTGCTGCTCCCCCAGTGGGGTCGGTGCCCACTGTCGCTCTCCCCCCAACCTGGAGGAGCAGTGCATTGCTTTTCATCTGCTCCCTACCCTTTGGCTGCTCTGGCTTGGGTAGCCCTATCTGGACTTAAAAATCCCACTTGCATAGTTGTTATGGTCATTGGAAGGCTCATGGGTTTCACCACATCAAGGTGCCCTCCTTAAGGAAGACCAGTGGCCAGAGCTGCTCAATATCCTTGTTCCAGTTCATTTTATCCTTATGTCTTTCAGCCAATCCCTTCTGAGGACACGTGGCCTGATTTTCATTTCTCGCATGCTCCTTTTCCAGAGGAATTCACCCGAGACGTCCCTCTCAACTGTTAAAGTGATAGAAATAGGTTGATTTTAAAAAGAAAGAGAAACAGGTAGAGAGGTGGTTGGTTTATTTTAAATTACACCCGTTTAAAAACAATAGAAATGAAAGCCAGAAATCCACAGAGAGGTCGCTGGAAACAAGCTAATACTGTCATTTGATTTGGTGCACTCGGGCTGTGCACATTGTTCATCTGTGTCACTAACAGTTCTTATTCTTGTTCCTCTTCTCCGGACTCCCTCGTTCTACTGCTGTTCGTTACACTCATTCATTCAGTCCTGTCTTGGAAGCTCTTCAGGGCAGGGACTGTGTGTCTCTTTTATATGCTTGTAAACTCCCAGCGCGAGGGAGCCCCAGTCCTCTTTGCAGTTTCTGGATACTACCAGAGTTTAAAACATCAGTCATTTTCCTCCTTCCCCAATATTCCCTCTCGCTGCACTTGACTCCCTAGAGATCCTAATTCCCCTAATGTATGTTGTGGACATCGGATGCCCCCGGACTGCTGCATTTGGTGACATCCCAGTTCATGGGCAGCATGTGCACCCCCCGTTTGGGGAGGCTAGCCTTGTGCCTGAAGCCCCGCCCCTTCTGCCCAAGGCCCTGCCCCGCTCAGCCTCTTCCACCCCCGTCTCGCCGTCCAGCCCGCCGGTGCAGCCCCAAACCCTGGCCGGCCTCCTGGCACCCGGAGCAGTCTGGAGGAGCCCCAAGCCCTGAGCCCAGGCTACCCAGAGGAGTGCTGAATCCAGCCACGGCCTGGTCCTGGGGCTGCAGCGGGGAGCATTAGCGGAGGTTTGGGGAGGCTTAGCCTCCCCCAGCCTCCATTACCCACTGTCCATGCCCCACTTCCTGACTGTGCTGAACCCCACTAGCTCACGCTCACTGGTCTCAGCTTCCCTATGACTCTCCCTGTCGCTGCGCCTCTCTGGCGGTAAGGAGTGGCTTCCCCTGTGGCCAGAGTCTCCCCTTTCTGGGATATGGACAGTGATGGACTTACCTTCCATGCCCCTTTGATGATGAGTGTCTGGCTGTGTGTGCTCCCAGTGGAGATTAAACCCCCCATGAGCAGGGTGTCCTGTGGATGCAAGTCCCTGGGGAGCTGACTCTGGGATTTTACTGCCTTTAAGTGGGCTGGGGTTAAAACCGCTGGCATGTTCTTTGTGAGAAATAGTCTACAGGTCTGTAGCTCTCCCTGCTCTCACCTTCGCAGGATTTCCAGTTCACAAACTGACTGGCTTGCCTGGCTGGAGCAAGGGGAAGAGGCCTGGGTCCCGGATCTCCAGAGCTCCCAGTAGAGTGCAGAGGAGGAACTGGCTAGACCAACTCTGAAACCGTGGCCGAGGAAAGGAAAATCCTGGGATTCCCGTGAGATCCCCTGGTTTTGCCTCATCTCACCCAGGTCAGGATTGTGCCCAGCCAGCATTGTATCCTCCTGGCAGATGTCACTCATGGGTTATCACCCGTCCTAGCTGACACCTGGCAATGGCTCCCTCCTTTTCCCCTTAGGGATGTGGAAACAAAATTGGTCATGTTCCTCCCTGTTCTCTGGAGATAAAGCTTTGAAGGATTCAACTTCTCATATTTTAGTCTCCCAAACAATTCTTCTATTTGGCTTCCTCCGAATCCCCTTTTACTCTTCCCCTTTCTGAGGTTTCCTTTCCCCCTAGCACAGGGAGTGATATGTCTGGATTGTCCCTTTCATTCAAACAGATGACAAGTCAGAGAATGAGGAGGAGAATTCTCTAGTGACATCACAGAGATCCAAAGGGAAAGTTTTCAAAAGTCCTGAGCAGGTGAAGGGCAAAGTCTGTGAGATCCAGCGCAGGTCAGAAAGGTTGCAAAAACAGTCAGGGAACAGACGGGGTCAGTTCTCTCCTAAGGGAAAAGGTGACACACACTGTGACAGCAAACATCACAGATGAGGAAGGTGAATATCTTAAGTGTTGAATGAGGGAAAAGCTTCAGCAGTAGATCAGCCCTCTTCAGACCCAACCGAATCCACACGGGAGAAACCCCATCAGTGCCCTTACTGCAGGAAAAGCTATGGTGTCCACTCAAGCCTCACTGTCCACCAGAGAATTCACACGGGCGAGAGTGCAAAAGCAGCTTCAGGACCAGCAGGACCCTCACTAAACACCAGAAAACCCACACGGGAGAGAAACCATACATCTGCTCCAAGTGCGGGAAAAACTTCCGGGCAAACTCAACCCTCACTATCCATCGGTGATTCCATACAGGAGGGAAGCCCTACAAATGTCTCGACGGCAGGAAAGGCTTCAGGACAGCTTGCCCCTCACTAAGGAGATGCACAAGACAGAAATTGTGTCAGAGCCCTGTCTAGGGCTGGCTGGAAGGAACGATAGAGCTGTTGATTCCCTGCAAATATCAGTAATGTTCAACTCTCAAGTGTCTGCCCAGGAGATGGCAGCAGCTGACCTGTAAACTGATTGCTAGACTGAGAGGCTCATCAAACCCCATGCAGAGGAAGAGAAGCCCCAATCGGCACTTGGCTGCAGAGCTGCTGGGTTTTTCGGTTTCCTGCCAACCTTTCCATGGGAGGAGAGAGAAGGGGCCTTCTCATTGTGCTCGCTGCACTGAAACTCCTTATGTTCCTAAGCTTGATTCCTCATCCATGCAGGCGTCATGCTAGAGCGGGGATTCTTAATCTTTTCAGGTGGCAGACTGTGACGGGTTTCCCTCCGAGGTTGTTGCTTTGGGGCACAGAATGTCATAGTGACCTCATGCGTAGAATCAAAAATTTTCACAATCCCCTTATACTTACTATAAAAATAAGAATGAAAAAGGTAGCACAGAGCTGGTTGAAGAATTTTTGACTGAAGTTTTCCATCAACCCCCGCCCCACCACCACCACCAATTGGCAATATTCAATACATTTTGACAGTGTCATTTTGATTCATTTGGACTTTTATACCATACTAAAATATTGATTTTTAATATTTATATATGTATTGTATTTTAATATCATATAAAAACATGATCTAGGAGGGAAGATTGAAAACAGTGGGTTTGTTTAGTCTGGAGAAGAGAAGATTGAGAGGGGACATGATAACAGTTTTCAAGTACATAAGAGGTTGCTACAAGGAGGAGGGAGAAAAATTGTTCTTAACCTCTGAGGACAGGACAAGAGGCAATGGGCTTAAATTGCAGCAAGGGCGTTTTAAGTTGGACATTAAGAAGAACTTCCTAACTGTCAGGCTGGTTAAGCACTGAAATAAATTGCCTAGGGAGGTTGTGGAATCTCCATCACTGGAGATTTTTAAGAGCAGGTTAGACAAACACCTGTCACAGGGATGGTCTAAACCAGAGTTTCTCAAACTGGGGTCCGTGGACCCCTGGGGGTCCCTGAGGGTCCCCCAGGGGGTCTGTGGGCCCCACTGATCAACTCCTCCCCCTCCATCCCAGCGCCTCCTGCATGCTAAAAGTCCGTCAATGCAGCAGGGCTAAGGCAGGCTTCCTACCTGCCCTGGCTCCACCCCGCTCCTGGAAGCGGCCGGCACATCCCTATGGCCCCTGGGCAGGAGGCATGGGGTCTCCTTGCGCTGCCCCTGCCCCGAGTGCTGACTCCGCAGCTCCTGTTGGGAACTGCAGGGGTAGTACCAGAACATCCTGATATCAAGGGTGGTAAAAAAAACATTCCCCAAGGATGTTTTAATCAAACCAACATGTACAAGGTAATAAGTAATAACTAGCCATATCAGGAGGCAGTAACTATGTCAGAGGGGCAGTACTAACTTGTTTGTATTGGGGTATAAAGATGCGTCTCAGAGGGAGTATCTTTGTCTGGCCTAGGGAGGAACAGAAAGTTCTGCTATTCACTGAGCTGGTCCATTGTTATGGGCATACATGTATTAATGGTCCAGTAGAGCCGGCAGCTCCTCCGGTGCGGCTGTACTGCCCCCAACCCCACCCACTCAGGTAGGCACCAGGGTCATCAGCAGCTGTCCCTGGTCACGGAGCCCCAGTGGGCGGGGCTGGGGGCAGTGCAGCCACACCAGAGGAGCTGCTGGCGCAGATCGCTGGATCCTGGGAGCGACGACCCGACATGCTGTTGCTTTTGCCCCTGCATTTCCCAGTAGAGCCCTGCAGCTCTGCGGATACCGATTTATATCCACAGATATCCACATCCACATATATAAATTTTGTACCTCCACAGGGCTCTAGAGATCAATCAAATGAATCCCAAAGCGCAATGAGTATGTCTACACATTGAGCGGGGGCTGTGATTCCCAGGTGAAGGAGCCATACCTGCGCCAGCTCTGATTGAACCAGCATACTAAAAATAGCAGCGTAACTGCAGTAGCACGAGTGGCAGGAGGGCATTGCCATTCAAAGTACAAGTCCATCCACGATGCTAGGTACATATTCAGGGCTGTTAATTCTTTCTCTTCCCCCCCTCCCCCCCATTCCTTATATAACCCGTGACACTATGCTCTATAGGAAATGGCAGGATCTGGCAGTTTAAATAAAATATTCTACTTTGAACATTTAAATGGAGCAAAAATTATATAGTAAACTTCCCTGAGTATGGTGGTGCGTATTGGGGTTTTCAGAAAAATCCTCAGAAGTCCATCAGAGTGTTTTGTAAACCTTTTAAACTCTCCTCACTAGTTTGCGTCACATTTGCTCACCATAGGGAAACAGAAGAGGGTTAGTCGTGGAGACGTACAGAGAACTCACCCGCCTTTGAGTAAGAAAACATTGTATGTTTTCAGAGATTGAATCCCTCCCCCAATGATTTCCCCAAGCTGCATGCAAAAAGTGTGAAAAGATCTATTGGTATTAAAGTAGCAGCTAGAGCAGCGGTTCTCAAACTTTTGCATTGGTGACCCCTTTTACGCAGCAAGTCTCTGAGTGCAACCCCCCTTATAAATTGAAAACACTTTTTTTTATATTTATCACTATTATAAATGCTGGAGGCAAAGCGGGGTTTGGGGGTGGAGGCTGACAGCTCATGACCCCCCACATAACCTTGCGACCCCCTGAGCTAGAGGCTCCAACTTAGAGCAGGCATCTGTAGTGCAACTCCACTGTATGAACACAGAGGAAGAGGCAGTTCCTGCCCCAGTGAGTGTACAATCAAAATAGATAAGACAGACACGAGATGGGAGGGACAACAGAGGCTGAGGGGGAAAGTGACGTGCCAAAGATCACCAGGTCGGTGACAGAGCTGGGAACAGAAACCAGCACTACCCGCTGGCATGTGGCATCTCTCTGAAAAGATTTTTGCAGCTTAGAAAACAGCAGAATCTACCGAGAGTGTTGACCCTCCTACCAAACGTCAAGCCAGTCAGCTTTTCCTGTGGTATTAAGAAGGATTGCAAAGTTCAGTTTTAAAACACAGACATCGGCCTGGTCCACACTACTAGCTTCTGGCGGCCTAGCTGCATCAGTCAGGGGCGCGAAGAGGTGTGATCCCTGACCAACAGAATTGTGGTAGCAAAACCCGTCACTCTAGATGGAGTGAAAGCTCAGTTTTACCAATATATCTTGTTTTGCTTGTGGCAGGAGATTTTTACTCTCCTGGTAAAATTTTTACTCTCCTGGTACAAAGCACAGCTTTGCCGGGGTAGCTGCGTCTACACTGGGAGTGCTTTGTTGGTAGAGCATACCAGTAAAGTGCTCGTCATCAACCCCAGCAAATGGGCTCCATAGTTAGAACTCTCTTTTACCCTCTAAAGTGTTTAAAGGCCACACCCCAGGGAGAACTCATTTTTTTAAATTCCAACCTCTCCAACCAGGCATTTATTTGATGGGTGTTAAGGGGCTGATCTAAGTCCCCATTGGGCTCTGCCTTGGGCCCTAGCTGAGATACCTTTTTATCTTTCTACTGCACATTTCGTATTGGATTCGTGTTAGAGTGAAGAACTCACATTTTAAAATAAACATCACTTTTATACAAGTCATGTAAAGTGCCTTCTTAGCCAGACTCATCGAGGGGATCTGGTTTCTGGGGGGTGATGATTATAGCAGGAATGTACAATAAATAAATAAAATGGCCTATTAAAAAACCCCAACTCTTTAAATTACATTGCCCAGACTACTCCACAGCTCAGTGATTACAGCACTCGCCTGAGCTGTAGCAGATCCCTGTTCAAATCCCTTCTCCTCACCAGACGGGAGGGTTCCCACATCCCAGAGGAGTGAACCAACCACCAGGCTGAACGTTACAAGAGAGCTTTTTTCTCCACAAGCGGGTTTACAAGCTGAGAAACCCTAGCACAGACAGCTGCCTCCCTCCAGCTCGCATGTAGGTGCTGAACTCCCTGGGGGGGGCGGGGGGAGGGTTTAGGACTTGCCCATCTCCTGGACATCTCCTGTTACATAGCTAAGGCAGGGAGCCAACTAGCAGGCCAGCTTTTGTGAAGCCCATTCTGGGGGGAGCCCTGAGCACCTAACTCAGCCTTTGTGCATCCCGGTGATTTTCTAGGTGCCTAGAAGTTCAGTGCGGTGATGCCCAGTGTCACAGTACCCAAGACCCTGTGGGTATCTAGCCCACAGCGACTGCATCCCAGGCTGACAGGCCGGTCAGTGCAGGTCTCTCAGAGGCTCAACCACGCAGGTTCTTAAAGGGGAGATTGACTCTGTAGGTAGCTGGGTTTCTGTAAGAATGGACCCATTCTGTCAGCCCAGCTGCATGGGTTCCACTTAAAAGCACGAACCATTCACCCTCTGCGAGTGCTGCATGACCTCCCATCAGAGCTGATCAGCGCCCCCTCAACACCCTCGCTGCCCGGCCGCTGGGGAGACCACACGGGCCTGGCACAGAACCTAACAGGCAGGGACAGTGACTCTGTTGGGCTGCAAGAAGCAAATTCCAGAATCAGAGCCCTCCAGGGAGGAGCATGACCCTGCAGCGAGTCCCCCTCCTGGGTACACCCAGTAGACGTGAGCTCCGTTGTCTCAGCTGGTGCAATGGCACGTGGAGAAAGAAAGAGCTCTGAGGAAAGCAGGACCCAAACCACTCAGGGCCTTAGAGATTAACCCCAGTCACTTGAATTGCCCCAGGACTCAGCTCCTAGCCAGGGCCATTGCTGGGGTGCAGGAATAATGTACCAGCTGCTGCCTTGTGTCCTAGTTGTGGTCCCCATGCACAAGTCCATGCAGAGTGTACAGTCATGACCTTTTCAGCAGGGGGACCTCAGAGGTCCGGATCCCTGCTGGGTTATCTTTATGGTAACCACCTGCCGGGCTCTGCACTGTTTGCTCCTGCTGGCACTACAGTGCAAGGTGGGCTCAGGCCAAGCAAAAAGGGAGCAACTGGAAATGACAGCAGAGGTACAGGTCAGGCTTCCAAGGAGAGGCCCAGGAGCTGGGATCTGAGGTGGGGGAGAAAAACCACAGGGGAGAGGAAGAAGGCTGCAGTGGAGGAGAAGTGTTTGAGCCCCAGGGCTGGGAGGGAAGGCCGGCTGCTGAGATTCCCAGGCAAGCACCCGCAGCACATGAGGTAGAAAGGCAGAGAGGAGCTGTGTGTGCATCCCCGAGGTGATGTCGCAGTGGCCCAGGCCCCTCTCTCAAATCAGCGTGAGTGGAAGGGTCTCCCAGTGGAAAAAAAAACCACAGAGGATTCCAGACAGCATCTGTAGGTGCAGGTTTTATTTACCGAAATAGAAATAAAAAAGTGCAACAGAAAGAGAGTTCTGGGAGAGGAAGTAACTAGCGCAGAGGGCACCTGAAATGGGCAACGGGCATCAAAGAATCAATCCCATTCCCCAGTGAGCAGAGTGGCATCACAGCAGGACTCCTCACTGAGCCCCACTCTGCTCGTTTGGGAAGGACACAGGGAAGGGCAAAGATCTGGACTGTCAGTGACCCATACTAGTCACTAATTTTAGACATTCCAAAGAATCGGCATAATTACTGTTAAATACCCCAGTGATTTCCCCAGAGATAAATATAAGCCACACATTCCTTTCCCACCACCCACTGCTTGTTGCAAACCCCAAATACACATAGGAAATGACTGGTCTCTACTTTCTCTCGAAGATTCCCAGTGAGGAACCCCCCGCGCTGTCATTCTTGAGTTACCCTTTTAGCCCAGGGTGCTCTGAGGTCATTTTAACCCAACATCAGAAATCGACTCTTTGGAGCTGCGACTCTGCACTGACCGACTAAAATGCCTAAGTGCTGGTCTCAGAGCTGCTGGTGGCTCACGGGTGGGAAGATTATTGCACACAGTAACCGTGATCCTGGCACACAACACCTTGTTCCTTTCCTTCGAGCTGGTGTTCCTCTTTGCAGCAATGAGCTCTGGCCAACTAGTGCAGAGTTATCCCATCTCAGCACTTGATCACTTGCTAATTCAATCACCCGATTCAAACTCCCAGCAACCCGTTCCCTGCCCATTCTTCCTCTCCTAGTCCCCCGAACAGTTGATCTCCCTGGTTTCCTCCGAAAGCCTGCAAGGGAAGGGCCTCTGGGGCACCCACCCCACATGAACGCCGGTAAGCGGGGGAGGCCCAGCTCAAGTCCCAGAGGATGGTGCAGAGACAGGTCTCTGCCCTGAGAAAGGTGGCTTAGCTCAAGGAATTGGTTAGTGGAAAGGGATTTGAGTCCCCAGAGATGAGTGTCTAGGGGAGTTGGGTTCTTCTTTCCCTGACCACCACCTGGCTGGCAAGTGGGAGAGGGGCCTGGCAGCACAGCAATGAGGAAAAACTGATCAGGGCTTCTCCTCCTCTGCCTGCGGTTTGCTACAGGAGGCAGAGCCAGAGATTCACCGAGCAGCCCGGAGGCACCTGCAGCTGCCCCCTGATCCCAGCGATAGGCAGCTGGATACTCAAGGAACTGGGAAATGCGGCATTCACTCCACCCCAGGCAGGTAATTTACAGCGTCTCTCCATCAGGTGGAGTTTCTGGTGTCTAATAAGGTGTGGGCTCTGATTGAAGCTTTTCTCGCATTCGTCACACTTGTATGGTCTCTCTCCCGTGTGGATCCGCTCATGTACAACCAGGTGCGAGCTCCGACCGAAGCCTTTCCCGCAGTCGGGGCATTTAAAGGGCCTCTCACCTGTGTGGGTTCTCTGGTGTCTAATGAGGTGCAAGATGCAACTGAAGATTTTCCCACAGTCTATGCATATTTTCTGCATCTCTCCGGTCTGCTGGACCATGGTTTTGTTGCTGTCTCTGGAACCACCCTCCTGGGAAGTGGATTTACTTTGTCCCTTCCTTGAGTCCTTTTCCTTCTGCCTCTTTGATCCATTCTGACTCCCACCAGCTTCTCCCTGTGCAGGAACATTTCCTCTGGATCCTCCCAATACCATCCCGTGTGGTTCCACTTGTGCGGGCCCTTCCTGCTGAGGATTCTCCCCCTCATTCTTACACAAGATCTTGTCACCTGTTGAGATAGGGAGAGAATCCAGACCAGAGTCAGTCCCTGTGCCGGGGGAAAGCAAACTCAGAAACAAACCAAAATAGCTGTTGGGGAAATTGAAATATTAGGTTCCAAATCCCCCTAAACGGGAAGACTGAACCGACTCCACTTCCATATCCCATGTGAATGCTCCAGGGGAAGGAGCTACTGCAAGGTGTCAGTTAGAATGGGTGGGAATGACAGCTGAGGACTTGCTGGCTATCCTCCTGATCTGGTTGATAATGAAGCAAAACTGGGGGAGTTCAGAGGGCCTACATGGGAATCCCAGCTGTTTCCTTCACAGGTGGACGATTTACACATCAGTTGAACCAAATCCTCACCTGTGCAGGCACCTCTCCGGATCCCCCTTTCCTCCGAGCCCTGGAGATCTGGGACCCACGTCTCTTCCCCTTGTTCCAGCTGACAGATCAAGTCCGGTCTGGACATCAGAAATCCTGCTCCAGGGAAAATTAACCTTGTAAGAGGAGGGTGAATTACATATTTGGGTAACAAAGTTTGAAATGTAACGTTCTAGCCCAGTCAAAACAGTATAATTCCAGAGCCATCTTTTCAAAGCCGCAGGACACTACTAATGAACACAGTCAAATATTCAGAGGGGTTCCTTTTTACTACCCCGCCAACCTGGAATCCCCTCTAGGGTCTCCCTCGGTTGCTACCCAGCCTTCCCCCATCTCCATATGGGCTGGGGAAGCGTAATGAACAGACTTTTGGGCTGCTGCAAACCATGATTGGTTATTGCAATTATTCTGAGCCATGAACAATTAATGGGGGACCCGAATTGAAAGGGTGCAGGGCTCTAACAGAGCATGCCTGGCTGCCAGCCCCATCTCTTGTACCAAAGGGTCCCTCTCGGCCTGCAGTCGTGGCTCTATGGCACGGGGAGGGTGATAGGCTGGTCCCAAGACTGACTATTTGCTGTGAATAATGCCAGCGAGAGACTCCTCAGAGAGGTCCCTAAAAGACAAGAGAGGGCAGCTGTGTGTCCCAGAGAGAAGAGATTCCACCCACGATCCCCTTCTCGAGGACAATGAGGGCCCCGGGGAGAGTCAGAGGGAAGCTGGGACCAGTGCGCACAAGTGAGCGGGATTCAGTGTGGTAAGGGGTGGGAGGGAGCAGCGGGAAGGAGCAGTGGGAAGGAGCAGCAGCAGGGCCGGATTAGCTTTTTGTGGGCCTGGCGCCAAACATATTTGTGGGCCCCCATTGGGGAAATAGGGCATGTGATGGGGGGTGGTCCGCAGAGGGAGGGGCCGGTTGGGGGCAATGAGGCGCAGTGCAGCGGGAGTGGCCCCACTCAGCCCAGCACAAGGGCACTGTTTACAAACCCACAACTGCTAGATGCACACTGGCCTGCCCAGCCCTGCACTGCCAGCGTGCCCCCTCCACACTGCCCAATGCCCTCCCCTTATGTCCAGCGCCCCCTCGCCCGGAGACCTCCCCCACAGATCTCTATGCCCAGCACCCCCTGCCCAGAGACTCCTCCCGCTGACCTCCCACCACAACTGCACAGCACCCTGCACACCATACCCCCTGCCCAGCTCCCCCACCCACAGATCCCCTACTGTCCAGCACCCCCTTCACAGTCCCACCATCACAGCTGTCCAGTGCCCCATATTCCTGAGGGAATTCTGCATCAAATTCTGTGTATATTTTAAAATTCTGCAATTTTATTTATTGAAAAAAAATATATATGTGGAAGCTCCACCATGGCAGTGGGGAGCACAGGCCACTGGCTGCATGGAGGTGGGAGAATATCCTGCAGCCTCCCCCGCCACCCTGGGACAGGGACTTGGCAGTGAGGCTGCACCTGACCTGGCACAGCACAAGGGCCATTCCTGCCACAGAAACACCCTGGGGCCCTGTCCTTTTTGTGCCAGGCACACCAGATGTGAGCAGGGAGGCTCAGCCTGGCAGCAGGATCCAAGTGCAAAGGGACTTAGTGTGGGGGGATCCACATGGGGGTAAGAGGGTTCAGTGTGGGGCAGTCTGGGTGCAGGCAGCTCAGTGGGGGATCTGGATGCACAGGGAGGTTCCAGGTGCAGGGGCAATGGGAGTCTGCAGGGGGGACCAAGTGAAAGTGGTTGGAGCTCAATGGGGGTGGGGAGGTCTGGGTGCAGAGGAGGTGGGGTTCATTTGGGTGGGGGTCCAGGTGTAGGTGGTTGGGGCTCAGTGGGGAGGGTGTATGGGGGGGCTCATCGGGGTGGTACAGATGCAGGGGAGGTGGGGCTTGTCAGGGTGAGGGTTTGATGGGCCGGCTTAACAGGGGAGCCCCAGCTTCTGCCAAGGGGATCCGCATGCTGGGCCCCCGCTTCCCCTATCCTCTTCTCTTCCCCATCCTATGCCCCTTCCCCACCACTCCATCTCCTTCCCATCCCACCCCTTCCTTCCCTCCTGCCTCTCCCCCCTGCCCCCGCTTCCCCCATCCCCTTCTCATGCCCCTTCCCCACCGCTCCATCTCCTCCCCAGGCTTGGGGGGCAAGGGGGAAACCGCCCCCCAGCAAAAGCCGGCGGAGCAGGCTGGGGCCGGGTTGCTCCACTTCCTGCCGCCCAGCGATTGCAGGGCGGGCCCGACCCCGCACTCACGGGGCGGCAGGAAGTGAAGCGACCCGGCCCCAGCCCGCTCCGCTCCCCTGGCTCCCAGCCTTGGGGCTGGGAGATAGGGGGGAACCGCTCCCCAGCACTCACCGGCAGTGCGGCTGGAAGCCGGCCGAGCAGAACGGGCTGGGGCCGGGTCACTCCACTTTCCGCCACCCAGTGAGTGCAGGGCAGGCCCAACCCCTGCTGCAGTCCCCCGGGACGTTGCTCAGGGGAAGGGGTGGGAAGAGACAGGGTGGGGGCAGAGCAGGGGTGGGGCTGCAGTGGAGCAGGGGTCAGAAGAGGCAGGGTGGGGGCAGAGCAGGGGCAGGGGCTTTGGGGAAGAGGTGGGGCGGAGCAGGGGTGGGGGCAGCTTTCCTGGCCGGCTCAGCCGGCCGGGGGATCGGGCTGGCCGGGGCCCCCATCTGACTCTGGGCCCGGTGCCATAGCGCCACTGGCACCATGGTAAACCCGGTACTGAGCAGCGGTGTCACTGAGTACAGCAGTTCCGGGGTAAGAAGAGGTCGGGCAAGCACATTGGAGTAGGTAGGGAACCCGGTGAGTCAGACAGAGTATTAAAATCTGCCAAGGTGCGGAGAAGGCCAGGGAGTTAGTGTGCACCATAATTATAAGCTGCTAAATCCTCTGTTATTAATGACTTGGATTGCTGTAGTACCTAGAGACTTCACACAAGGTCCAGGGCCCCTTTGTGCTAGGCACTGCACAGACAAACACAGTCCTGCCCTAGAGAATGTGAAGTCCAGGTAGAAAGGGAGCTATGGGGCTGATCCCACTGAAATCGAAGGGACCGGGAAGAACTGTGAGCAGAGGTCAATTCAGGCAATGCAAAAGTTCAAATGTCAACATGCCTAGGAGACAGGAATCCTTACCCAGTGAGGTCACGTTCTCATAGTTCTCCTGCATGACGTCCCTGTAGAGGGCTCGCTGACCCAGGTCCAACAGCGCCCATTCCTCCTTGGTGAAATACACAGCCACGTCCTCAAAGGTCATGGGCATCTGCATCAACAAGAGTCCCCTGCTCACAACCTGCTGCCCCAGCCAGAGTCCCATCAGCTCAGTCACAGGCAGAGCTGGAAAAATCCCCCTCGGCCCCAGAGAGCAGAGCCCTTTCCCTGCCAAGCAAGAGGTGCTGCTCTCATTTCAAAGGGAAGCGAAACTCCCAGCCTGTCCGGCTGAGATGAGGATTATGAAGGGGGGAGGGGGGGGTCGGACGCAGCCGTGTTTCCGCTGGCAAGACAGCCGGCTTTGGCCCCTCGGCACTGCTCAGAGCTTCCCTGGTAGCAGCAGAAAGCTAAAGAGAATGTCGTTTGTTTCAGAGCTGTTCTGCAGAGCCTGAGAAACTCACTAGCATCATTTGAATTGCTGCCTGTGCCCGCTACTGGTCCAATAGATCAGATTTCTATTTGTGCCTGCTAATAGCAGCCCACTGGGCCAATATATTAGATACACCCCTCTGGCAGCTGGCCCTCAAAAATGCAATAGGCTACTGCCCTCACAAGCTAAGGGAGTTACTTTAGCTCAAGCGGCAGAGATCTACGTGTGGTACAGGAGTTTACCAGGCCCACCACACAGACACACACGATAGCAAGAGATTGATATGAAAATGGAATTAAAACCTTGCTCAAAGACCCACACAAGCCACCGTGGCATACATGGGAACATCTGGCACTGCTCTGATCGGTGCAACAGGGCTTCAGAGAGCCAGGATATCATGAAAACGAATGCTCTTCCCAACCAGTCTGGAAGATAAGAAATGATTCGGCCTGGGCCCCCACATGCTGCTGCGCTGCTTTTCCCAGTCTGCCGACAGGCAGCTCCAGAGTAATCTCTGCTGGCCAATTCCAGGCTGCTCTTCAGAGCTCTGTGGGCATTTGAGAAATGCATCAGAAACTCTCTGCTGTTGCCGCTGCCCACTGTGAAACTCTGAGCAGTAGCAGAAGCTGCACGGGAGTTATTCATTGGGGGGGGGGGGGAGGGGGAAACGCCCCAGAACTGGAAGTTCAGAAAGGGATCGGATAGCAGAGATCCCCATGCAGACTGCTTCAGAGCTCATCGTGTGGCTACTAGATAAGAGACAGATCCTGGAAATGGAGCCCATGAGTACAGTCCGTGGACAGCTTCCCAGGAGGAATTCCAGCAGCTGAACGTGGGAAGAAGGGTTGGTTGCCCCCTTTCCTCTTTGTATTAACCTCTGGCTAGGAAGCTTAGGGCTGTGGCTAGCAGGAGTCCGATACGTTTTTCAGTGCCTGGACACGCGGCTTGATTCTTGGTCCACAGATGGGGGAATTCCCCCTGTTCTCTAGAGTCCCAGCAGGTTTGTCACAATCTATCCCCACCTCCCACTCCCTCCTCCTGTGTATGCCCTGCTCCCTCCCTGTCCAGCGCAAACCCTGCAGCAGCTCCCTGAAAATCTCCTACCTGAATACGCTGTGCTAAAGCCATTTAGCTTCTGGGATGACGTGGCTGGACTGGACGGACGTTATTCTGCAGCCTGCCAGGGAGAGAGGTGATTGGGGAGGTGTCAGAGGGCGTTTTAGTCCACTTCACACCTTGACTCCCCCCACGTTTGTCTCCTGCACACAGAGGTTCGGACTCTGCAATGCTGGGAAAGTCCATAGGCACTTTATTACAGCACAGACCCAGCCCCTCCTACCAGGACTGAGACATCTTTAAACCTCCCAGTATCTGTTCCTGTGAACCAAATGCTAGAAATGAGCCAAATCAAAGGGGTGCCGCAGTGAATGGAGCTGGGCAGGTTTGGGAGCCTGGAGTCCCCCCCCCCATTCTTTGCCCCTTCCCATCCCCCCCCCCCCCCCCAAGCTCATATTTTAAACCCAGCTGGAAACATTGCCATTATGCCCATGGCTTTTGCTTCTCTTTCAAAACACTACCCCAAGGAAGGCGTGAATTCCAGCCTGGGATTGCTTGCAGCAATTTCTGCTTTTTTAGCCTTGAGAAACTGCCGGCCTTGGACGAAGGCAAGGGACAGATGGGGAGGCAGCTTTTGAAGGATGAAAGGGGAATCTTACAGAAATTGCATCCTCCGGTTGTCCTCATTCATCCAGTAGCAATTTTGTGGCATGTATTTCTCACATCAGATCAGCCTCTTCTCTTTTGAGCAAAGAGGGAAACCGGTCTCAATTAACTTCATAAGCTATGAGGCCTTAATTTGTTATGTTTCAATGAACAGTCCCGCTTATCAGAGTCAAATTCCAAGGCCAGAAGGGATCATCTAGTCTGACCTCCTGTGTAACACAGGCCAGAGAACCTCCTCCAAAATAACTCCTAGAGCAGAGCTTTTAGATAAAACACCCAGTCTGGATTTAAAAACGGTCAGTGACGGAGAATCCACCATCACCAATGGTTGTTCTAATGATTAATTATTCTTACTGTTAAAAATATACACCTCCTTTCGGGTCTAAATTTGTCTAGCTTCAACTTCCAGCCATTGGATCATCTTATATCTTTCTCTGCTAGACTGAAGAGTCCATTATTAAATATTTGATCCCCACATAGGTAAGAACAACTGCTCTATTGTGTTTCTATAGGGTGCACAGGCAAGGCCTGATGGGATCTCTCTTCCTTTCATACCCACCCACACCGCACATCAGAACCCAAGCCAAATCTGCTTGTTTTTAATTCTAGAAGTATCGGTGTGTCTCCTCTCTCCTGTTTTTGCTGGGCAGCTGGGCTGAACGATGCCCAGGTATACTGGGGCTGGCTGGGTGATGTCCAGGTATATCAGGAACTTCCCCAGCTTCTTATTGTAGAGAAGAGTGTTGTTGAATCGGGGAGGAAAATAGGTCTGTCTGATGGAGTGCTTGGGGTTGAAACAGTTTTCAAATCAGTTTAACTTTCCTAAATAAATAAAATCAAAATCGATTCCGCTTTCAGTCAAGTCACTAAGATATCATGAGGGTGGGGTGCTAAGTATACTCAATCAGATTTCATTTACTATCTCGCTTGCATGTTACAAGACTACTGGTTCTACAGTTGTCTGTACAATCTTTTAGGCAATTTAAAGTACATAAGACTGACATGTATATGCATCCACCCCACTCCCATGCCCAAAAAACATTCCAGATCTCTTCTAGAGATCGTTAAAGTTCCAAAACACATAGCTCTGCAGCTGAAGGCAGCAAGATTTGGCCAAGCAGCATGTTTGAGAAAGGGACAATAAGGCTTGATTAGAACTATTTATTTACACTAATAAAATGCTGTTGGGAAGGGTGATGTGCTCACATTATGGCCCGTTTGGATGAAATCTGAAAGCCCTCTCTCTTCCCAGAAAAAGATTTTTTCTTTCTTTTTTTTTTTTTTCTTTTTTTTTTAAAAAAAGATCACATGTCATGAGAGCGTCAAATAGAGACCTAGTTAAAGAAACAATGGTGTTGTAGCCATGTCGGTCCCAGGATACTAGACAGACAAGGTGGGGGAGGGAATATCTTTTATTGGACCAACTTCTGTTGGCGAGAGAGACAAGCTTTCAGGGCTCACCCAGAGCTCTGCTCCAGGTCTGGGAAACTTACTCAGGCTACGTCTTCACTACCCGCCGATCCGGCGGGTAGCAATCGGTTTATCGGGGATCGACTTACCGCGTCTCGTGAGGACGCGGTAAAATCGATCCCTGATGGCTCTACCGTCGACTCCGGAACTCCACCTCGACAAGAGGCGGTAGCGGAGTCGGCGGCAGCGCGGCAGCGGTCGACTTTCCCGCGTCTTCACCGCCAGGTAAGCCGACCTAAAATACGCAACTTCAGCTACGGTATTCACGTAGCTGAAGTTGCGTATCTTAGGTCGGAAGTCCGCTGTAGTGTAGACCTAGCCTCAGAGTGTCACAGCTAAATACAAGATGGAGCTAGGGTGACCAGATAGCAAGGGTGACAAATCGGGGCGGGGGGTAGGGGTAATAGGCACCTATATAAGACAAAGCCCCAAATATTGGGACTGTCCCTATAAAATCAGGAGCTCTGGTCACCCTAGATGGAGCAAACTGTTTAGCATATGTAGTTCTGTGTACATCTGTATAGGCATTAACTACTTACGTGAAACAATCCGTTCCACCTTGTATTTAGCTGTGATGCTCCCGAGTTCATTCCCTACCCAGAAGAAGAGCTTCCGGTGAGCCCAAAAGCTTGTCTCTCTCTCTCTCACTTGCCTTGGCTCTTCAGAGAAACACAGACATTTCGGAAGCACAAATATTTCTGCAGCAGCGGAATGCCCAGGAGCCTCTTGTCCCACAGACATCTAGAGACCACGTGAGTCACTTTGCGCAGATGACAAATGCACAGGGAGGGCCCTGAGCCTTCCCAGGGATCTATCCCATTAGTTACAGGGAAGAGGGTTGGTGTGGAAACGTTTATACAAACCCAACCAGGCCAAGTCACTTTAGACCTGACACGTTTGACACAGCAAACCCATCCCTATCCGCACTGGAATACTGGAGAGATTTCCCCAGCCCTGCAGAGCGCAAGTGGCCCCTCTGGGCTTGTCTAGGGGGGCAGATTTTTAAACACACAGAACCCCCAAGACTCCCCCCTCCCTGGGATTTCTCTCATCGAGCAGCTTCCCCAGCCCTTCCCCCGGGTCTCCCCCCTCACCTGCAGGCTCCGGCTCAGCAGCTGGTGTCGGCAGAGCCCGGGGCTGCCCCAGGGGCTGGTTCCAGCCCCCGGAGAAAGTCCCCCCGGCTGGGCACAGAGGGGCGCTAGGGAAGGGCTCTCCCTGCACACACACCCCGCTGGGGAGCAGCAGCGGCTCAACCCGGGCTCCCGGCTCACAGTCACAACAAGGGAAGGAAGCAGCAGCAACAACAGCTTGACCCAGGAAGTTCAGCGGAGCCAGAGAGCAAGAAAACGAGTCCAGCTTCCCCTCTTTTAACAGTGGGCCCTCTGGTGGCAGCAACTAACAAAACGGACCAGAGCCGGAGGTGTCAAGCCCCCAGCATTGCCCTGCAGTCTCCAGGACCTGAAGGGTCATCATTCAGTAAAGATTATGTCACCTGATTAAACCTCCTGGACTAGTCCAACCACAACGGCAGCCCTAAACAAGACAGAGACAGGCACGGAACTGGTCTACACACAGAAATTGCACTGAATTAACTCAGGGCTTGGGGGGGGGGGGGATTAAATCCAATTAGCTGCAGGTGTGAATTTAAAGCACATTAAACCCCTTTATGACTATGGTCATTCACAGAGAAGGATGCTTCATTTACTTCCTGTGCGGACAAGTTCTACATTGAATTCCAAATAGGTTTAGGCCAGGGCTTGTCTCCATGGGGAAGCTTTGCATTGATTCATCCATTACATGGCCAGGAGGGACAATTGTGATTGCCTAGTCCCACCAACACCAACTAAATCATCCCAGCCAGGGCTTTGTCAAGCCGGGCCTTAAAAACCTGTAAGGATGGAGATTCCACCACCTCCCTAGGTAACCCATTCCAGTGCTTCACCACCCTCCTAGTGAAAAAGGTTTTCCTAATATCCAACTTAAACCTCCCTCACTGCAACTTGAGACCATTACTGCTTGTTCTGTCATCCGCTACCACTGAGAACAGTCTAGATCCAACCTCTTTGGAACCCCCTTTCAGGTAGTTGAAAGCAGCTATCAAATCCTCCCTCATTCTTCTCTTCTGCAGACTAAATAACCCCAGTTCCCTCAGCCTCTTCTCGTAAGTCATGTGCCCTAGCCCCCTAATCATTTTTGTTGCCCTCCACTGAACTCTCTCCAATTTGTCCACATCCCTTCTGTAGTTGGGGGACCAAAACTGGACACAATACTCTGGGTGTGGCCTCACAAGTGCCGAATAGAGGGGAATAATCACTTCCTTCAATCTGTGGGCAATGCTCCTACTAATACAGCCCAATATGCTGTTGACCTTCTTGGCAACAAGGACACACTGCTTAGTGTCATCTGTGAACTTGCTGAGGGTGCAATTAATCCCATCATCCAGATCATTAATCAAGATGTTGAACAAAACCGGCCCCAGGACCGACCGTTGGGGCACTCCACTTGATACCGGCTGCCAACTAGACATCAAGCCATTGATCACTGCCCACTGAGCCTGACAATCTAGCCAGCTTTCTATCCAATTTATAGTCCATTCATCCAATCCATACTTCTTTAACTTGCTGGCAAGACCGTGGTAGACTATATCAAAAGCTCTGCTAAAGTCAAGATATATCACATCCATTGCTTTCCCCATATCCACAGTGCCAGTTATCTCATCACAGAAGGCAATCAGGTTGGTCAGGCATGATTTGCCCTTGGTGAATCCATGTTGGCTGTTCCTGATCACCTTCCTCTCCTCCAAGTGCTTCAAAATGGATTCCCGGAGGACCTGCTCCATGATTTTGCCGGGAACTGAAGTGAGGCTGTAGTTCCCCGGGTTCTCTTTCTTCCCTTTTTTAAATATGGGCACTATATTTGCCTTTTTCCAATCGTCCGGGACCTCCCACGATCGCCACGAATTTTCAAAGATAATGGCCAATGGCTCTGCAATCACATCAGCCAACTCCCTCAGCACCCTTGGATGCATTAGATCTGGACCCATGGTGCAGATCTTGTGCATGTCCAGTTTTTCTAAATAGTCCTTAACCTGTTCTTTCACCACTGAGGGCTGCTCACCTCCTCCCCATACTGTGTTGCCCAGTGCAGCAGTCTGAGAGCTGATCTTGTCTGTGAAGACCGAGGCAAAAAAAGCATTGAGTACTTCAGCTTTTTCCACATCATGTGTCACTAGGTTGCCTCCCCCATTCAGTAAGGGTCCCACACTTTCCCTGACCTTCTTGTTACCCTTCACATCCCTTGCTAGCTGCAACTCCAATTGTGCCTTGGCCTTCCTGATTACACCCGTGCATGCTCTAGCAATATTTTCATACTCCTCCCTAGTCATCTGTCAAAATTTCTACTTCTTGTAAGCTCCCTTTTTGAGTTTAAGTTCACCAAAGATTTTACTGTTAAGCCAAGCTGGTCACCTGCCATATTTGCTATTCTTTCTGCACTTCAGGATGGTTTGTTCCTGCACCCTCAATAAGGCTTCTTTAAAATACACCCAGCTCTCCTGGACTCCTTTCCCACTCATAACAGCCTCCCAGGGGATCCTGCCCATCAGTTCCCTAAGGGAGTCAAAGTCTAGTTTTCTGAAGTCCAGGGTCTGTATTTTGCTACTCTCCTTTCTTCCTTTTGTCAGGATCCTGAACTCAACCATCTCATGGTCACTGCTGCCTAGGTTGCCATCCACTTCTACTTCCCCTACCAATTCTTCCCTGTTTGTAAGCAGCAGGTCAAGAGGAGCACAGCCCCTAGTTGGTTCCTCCAGCACTTGCACCAGAAAGTTGTCCCCAACACTCTTTAAAAACTTCCTGGATTGTCTGTGCATTGCATTTATGCCTTTGTTCACCACAATGAAGAGCCCTCCTGTATCACACTTCTGTTCTCCACATAGGTACCTATAGACTATGAGCAAGACACCCCTTCCCTTTGCAAAGCAAAATCGACCCCAGGAGCTCACTCTGTCACTGTACAGCTTGTTTTCCAGTCCTTTAATCATTCTCTGAACACAATAGTGTCCAGCAATGGTCATGCCACAGCCAACTACAGAGGTAACATAACCTCCCTATTCTTCCTGGATATTCTCGTTTATGCATCCAAGGCTTGCATTAGCCCTTTTGGCCACAGCATTGCCCTGGGAGCTCAGGTTCAGCTGATTATCCACCAGTCCCACAAGTCTTTTTTTTAAGAGTCCCTGCTTCCCACGCTAGAGTGCCCGATCCTGCAAGTGTGGCCTACATTCTTTGTTTCTAGATTCATAACTCTGCATTTGACCATATTAAACCATAAATTGTTTGCTTGCGCCCAGCTCACCAAGCGACTCAGACTGCTCTCTGTCAGGAACCTGTCCCCTTCGTGATTTACCCCCCCACACACACACACTCTGTGGCAATCTGCAAACTTTATGGGTAATACTTTTTGGTTTTCTTCCAGCTCGCTGATAAAAATGTGAAATAGTGCAAGGCCAAGAACTGATCCCTGCAGGGTCCCACTATACACACACAGGCGCTCAGGGAAGGTTCCTCATTTACAATTCTGAGATCTGTCCGTTAGCCAGTTTTGAATCCATTTGTTTTGTGCCATACTGTTTTGTTTTAATCATTCCAGTTTCTCTTGCAAAGTAAGCCTGGGTGTGAATTTAAAGGACAAGCACTATTTCACATTAACTCCCCATGTGAGTAGGATGTGAAAACTGGGGTGCAAGCAGGACCAAGAACTGGAATTTGAGGGGGAGGGGGGAGAACAGCAGGGGAGGGGAAGGCAATGAGAAAAGGCTGCAGCAGACAAGGTAGAAAGTGGCCAAGATGTGGAGCATTTTGGGGGTGGGGGGGGTGGGGGGGGGGGGGGGGGGGTGTCTGAGATGGTGGGGGAAGTATAGGCACAATGAAAGAAAAGCCAGCATATGAGGGGAGAAAAGGAGCTGCGTGTCACTGTAATGAGAGCAGCAGAGTAGACAAGTGAAGAGGAGGACTGGTGGGCGGTGGCAGGGGAAAGAGAGGAAATCAGACTGCAAACAGTTTCTAAATATGCAAATTTTATTCATCACAAGAGGCATGATGAAAAGTGACCTCAGGACAGTTCTGGGAGAGGGAACAAAGGGTTGCCCTGAAAGAGGCTCTGGACAGCAAAGAAACAATAACCTCGTTCACCACATCCCATGACCAGCATGTTCTCACAGGCACAGCTTCTTTGCATCCTAGTCAGCAAAAGCTGTAATCCTCCACGAGGACAATGAGAAGTTCTGAGTGGCAGTGACTGTGACCAACAGCCATTCTGAAAGTAGATATTCAGAGAAATCAGAATAATTGCTCTTATTGAAATAACTTAGGTATTTCCTCAAATAAATATAAGCCAAAGTCATCCCCTCCCCGCCTCTGCAGATTTCATTTGTTGCAAACTCCAAAGTACACACAGAGAAGGACTTTAAAGTTGATCTCTAATTTCTCTGGAAGATTCCCAGTTAGGTAGAGCCCCAGGTTATTCATTAGTTACCCCTTTAGTTCATTGTGCTCTGATGTGGTCTCAACTGAACATCAGAAACAGCAAACTGGTTAGGGCTGCAACTCTGAATTCGGAGAGAAGAGTTTATTTGACAGCTTCAGGGATTGTCCGATCACTACAGACTAACTGCAGTCTCTGTGCTGCCTGGCACAAAGTACCTTCCCTTGTTCTCTTCATGCCACCCACAGTTACTGTGCAGTAATGAGCTATAACCAACTAGCGTAGAGTGTTCTCCAGTCTCAGCTCCTTATCATTGGCTGATTCAAATCCCTCTGCCCACCCACCATCTTCCTTTTGCTCAAAAACATTGTTTCTTCTACACTTCATCCATACATATCACTTGGAAGTGACAGGAGGAGAACAACCTGGGTGTATTGGTTGATCACAGAATGACTATGACCCACCCATATGACTTGGAAAAGGCTAATGCCTCAGGTGAGGTATTTCCAGTAGAGACAGGGAAGTGTTTGTACCCTTATACAAGACACTGGTGAGACCTCAGCTGGAATACTGTGTACTATTCTGGTCTCCCATGTTTAAGAAAGATGAATTGAAACTGGAGCAGGTGCAGACAAGGGCAGCTAGGATGATCTGAGGAATGGAAAACCTACCTTATGAGAAGAGATTCAGAGAGCTCGGCTTGTTTAGCCTAACCCAATGAAGGCTGAGGGGAGATGTGATTGCTCTCTATAAATACATCGGAGGACTAAACACCAGGGAGGGAGAGGAGTTATTTAAGTTAAGAGCCAATGTGGACAGAAGAACAAATAGATATAAACTGGCCCTCAACAAATTTAGGCTTGAAATTAGATGAAGACGTCTAACAACCAGAGGAGTGAAGTTCTCAAACAGCATTCCAAGTGGGGGTAAAAAAACCTAATTGGCTTCAAGACTGAGCTTGATAAGTTTATGGAGGGGATGGTCTGATGAGCCTGCCTACAATGGTATGTCACCAGTCTGTGACTGCTAGCAGCAAATATCTCCAACAGCCGGTGATAGGACACTAGATGGGGAGGATGGACTTATTACAGAGAATTCTTCCCCAGGTGTCTGGCTGGTGGGTCTTACCCACATACTCAGGGTCAAACTGATTGCCCTATTTAGAGTCAGAAAGGAATTTCCCCCTGGGCCAGATTGGCAGAGACCCTGGGAGGGTTTTGCCTTCCTCTGCAGCATGGGGCCCGGGTCACTTGCAGATTTAAAACTAGTGTAAATGGTGGATTCTCTGTAACTTGAAGTCTTTAAATCATGATTTGAGGACTTCAGTAACTCAGCCAGAGGTTAGGGGACTGTTAGAAGGGTGGTTCTGTGGCCTGCAATATGCAGGAGGTCAGACTAGGTGATCATGATAGTCCCTTCTGACCTTAAAGTCTGAATCTTAGTCCTCAGCATTTGAACTCCCTGGTTTCCTCCCAAAGTCTACAAGGGAAGGGCCTCTGGGACACCTACCCCACCAGAAATAGCTCCAGTAAGGGGGAAGGGGGCAGCCCAAGACCCAGCAGAGAGTGTAGAGAGGTCTCTGGTGGGAGAAAGGTGGCTTAGTTCAAGGAATTGGTTAGTGGAAAGGGATTTGAGTCCTGGGAGAGGAGTTGCTAGGGGAGCTAGGTTCTTCTTTCCTCTACCCCACCCTGGCTGGCAAGAGGCAGAGGAGCCTGGCAGTGCAGCAATGAGGAAAAACTGATCGGGGCTTCTCCTCCTCTGCTTGGGGTTTGCTACTGGAGGCAGAGCCAGAGATTCACTGAGCAGACCAGAGGCACTTGCAGCTGCCCCCTGACCCCAGAGAGAGGTAGCTGGATACTCAAGGAATTGGGAAATGCGGGATTTGCTCTAGCCAACAGAGGGAATTTAGAGAGTTTCTTCTTCCTATGGCATCTCTGATGTCCAACGAGGCGCGTGCTGCTATTGAAGCTTTTCTCGCATTCGTCGCACTTGAAGGGTCTCTGTCCCGTGTGGATCCTCTCGTGTACAATCAGGTGCGAGCTCTGACCGAAGCTTTTCCTGCAGATGGGGCATTCATAGGGTCTCTCCCCCGTGTGGGTTCTCTGGTGTCTAGTGAGGTGTGAGTTGCAGCTGAAGATTTTCCCACAGTACTGGCATATTTTCTGCGTCTCTCCAGTCTGCTGGACCGTGGTTTTGTGGATGTCTCTGGAAACGCCCTCATGGGGAGTGGATTTGCTCTGTCCCTTTCCTGAGTGCTTTTCCTTCTGCTCCTTTGATCCAAGCTGACTCCCACCAGCTTCTCCCTGTGCAGGAGCATCACCTATGGATCTTCCCAATAGCAACCCATGCAACTCCACTTGTTTAGGAGCTTTCTGTGGGGGATTCTCCTCCTCGTTCTCACTCACCATCCAGTCACCTGCTGGGACAGGGAGAGAATCCAGACACGAGTCATTTTCTATGCTGGGGAAAGGGTGAAACAAGCCTAAATAGCTGTTGGGAAACTGAAATATTAGGATGCAAATCTCACTAAACCCATCCTGCAATGAGATGGAAAAATGGGACCAATTCAGCATCTGCATCCCATGAGAACATTCAGTCGGAAGTGAGCAACTGCCAGGTGTCAGGATGGGGGGCTGAGGGGGGGGGGGGGGAAGCCATGTGATATGTTTGCCATGAGGATACAGCACCTGCTGGGCATAGTCTTGACCTGGGTGAGATAAGGGAAAACTAGGGGAGCTCCCGGGACCTCTGTTGGAATCCCAGATGGATGCTTTATAAGTCAGTTTAACAAAATCCTCACCTGTGCAGGCACCTTTTAGGATCCTGCTTTCCTCAGAGTCCTGGAGATCTGGGACCCACGGCTCTTCCCCTTGTTCCAGCTGTGAGATCATGTCAGGTTTGGAAATCAGAAATCCTGCTCCAGTGAAGATAGGGTGAATTATCAATGGGGGTAACAAAGATTCAAATGTACATTCTAGCCCATTCAAAACAGTAAAATCCTTCTGACGTCCTTCCAAGCCACTGGACGCCCAGTTAAATCCTCCTCCATTAGCAATCCCTACTTTGAGCAAATCTCTGGAAGAGGGGTTTCCTATTTAATAGTCTACCAACCAGGACAGAATCCCTTCCAGAATTTCCCTCCACTATAACCTGACCTGACCCATCTCCTTATGGCTGTGGACAAACCATGGGCCTTGCAGGGTATTGCAAGCTAATGGGCGGCAAAGAGTTCCAAAGGTGGAGGGTTCCAACAGAGAATGCCCTGCCAGCAGCTCTTTCTCTTGTATAAATGGGGCTCCCGTTTAGGCCCCCCACTGTCTGCAGTCCTGACTCTATAGCCCAGGGAAAGCTTCTCTCTTAGGGAGGCAGGTCCCAGGCCATCTCTGCTCGGATCAAGTCTTCAAGCCAGATATGCATCAAAAAGAGGTTCACAAAATACTGAGAAGGCAGCTTTATGTCCCAGAAAGAGGAGACTCCAGCCACAGGGGAAGGCAGCCTGTAGCCACTTCTGACTGACAGAGATGGGCTCAGACATGGTGAGCAAGTCCTAGGAAAGTCGGGACCAAGGAGCATGAGCTTGTGGGATTCAGCATAGTAAGGAAGAGAAGGGAACAGAATGCAACCATCCAGGGGGATTAGATGTCAGGAAAAGCACATTTGTGGAATTCAGATCTCCAGTGAGTGCAGAGGCAGTGGGAGGCAGTTCTGGAGAAAGCTGGGGCGTTAGTCTGCTCCCCAATGACAGCCTCTAAATATTAAGGTCTTGCAGCAGCAAGACTAGTTAAGGTTGCAACAGAATTTTCTGTTTGACAGGGTCTGTACCTCAGTGTTGCATCTTTTTTTGTAAGTATGCCATAGGGAATTTGAACAATTCATGTATGGAACCATCTCCACTGTGTATTTTGTATTTGCATGTTGGAGGTCGGGTGGGGTGGGGTGAAATGAACGAAATTTGGGAAAGCTGGAACACCAGAAAAGCCTGTTTCCCCCAGGGCACATTTGCTACCCAAGTCACTAGGACCCTAGTTGCCCTGGCAGCTGCCAGGGCAAACTGTTACCTCTGATAACCATCACTTCATTAAAAAGAAGGGTCCCAGGAGGAGCAGTAATGAAAGCACACTGGCTCTGGAGGAGTTCCTGCCATGTCACCTGGGATAAGTTACACTGTTTCTTTCCAAAGGGTAATTGTTGGTTACTCTCCTCAACAAAAGAGTTACATGAAAGTAAGATACAAAAATTACAGCTCTTTTTCATGTACATTGTTCATATCAACGGTTCTCAATCTATTTACCACTGTGGGCCACATATGTGGCTCTATGTGTTACGTGGGCCACACCCCCCCCCCCCAGGATGTCACATGGTCTGCAGCTGTGTGCTGATTGGGCTACAGGTTGAGAAGCACCAGTTTACATGCTTTTACCAACGTGGTGGGGGGAGGGGGAAATATGGCTCTCTGAATAGTTACCTCTTAACTTCCTACTTTCTTACAGATAGGGGTTCCTACTCAGTTTTCTGTTTTGAGGCAAGTCATTTAGAAGTTGCAGTATATATATATATATATATATATATATATATATACACACACACACACACACGATTTAATCTAGTTACTTTCAATGTATTGCACAACATGGCACAGAGTAATGAAATATGGAGCTCCACAAGGATAATGCCAATACAATGCACTGAAGACAATAAATGTGTACATTCATTACTATTTAAATTGCATATAAGTAGACTTGGCCGAATTTGATTATTTTTTTAAAATATAATTTCAAAGGATAATATCACTGTTTATTTTTAAGCATATATTTTTCAATTTATCCATTTAAATTTTCACAGTTGCCAGAAATTGTGTGGGCAACAGACAAATGATGACAGTAAATATGGATATTCAAAAAGTTAAAGCTTTATAACTTAAAACACACACTGTCATGTGTCAAAATATACAAACACAAATTCTCAAGCAGCATTCTTACTTTGTCCATCTCCCATTGATTTTTTGTCAGTTTGTGTGTACAGTGAAAACATTTGCCAGCATTTACAGGTAAAAATCTAATCCTTCCAAGCCTACACTTTAAAAAAAAATAGAAAGAAAATCTAAGTCTATTTTTTAATTTCCTTAAGTTTAACATTAGTGAAGGTTGCTCACATCAATAAATTAAAACATAAAAATTTAGGAAATACAAAAATGAAGGATTCAGAGAATCAAAAAGTTACAAAGTGCCAAGAGTGAGCAATGGCCATGCAACCTTAATTTGCCCCCCTTGTGCATGTGCATTATAATAATATAGGATCATGTAACTAAAGACTAACTTATTTAAACCAGGTCCCCTGGTTCATTTGGTGCACAGGCCACTTCTGCTCTGGGAATGAATCTCAGTTTTGTAGGGAAGGAGTGTCGTCTGCCTCATTTACTACAGAATGCTAGAAGATTTGATGTGAATGAGACAGAGGATTGCAGAAGAGAATGGATGGTTTTGTAATTAGGGTGGTCAAATGCTACCTGGAGATGTGGAGTTCTATCCCTGCTTCTGCCACAAAGTTTGTGTGTTGCTGGGCAAGTCACTTCCAAATCTTTTCACTTTTGCATGTAAAAGGCTGTACCATAATGCACATGCAGAAGGGGCCTGCATTAAGTGGCCCAAATGAACATTGCCCAGGCATTTTCTAACATCAGAACATTTGCCTTTGCAATTTTTTGATCCCTAACTTTGTATTTCCTAATCATTTAGTTAACTGATGGAAGCAACCTTAGCTAATGTTGTGCCAAGTTATTTGCGATGTATTGTGGGCACGTTCCGGAGCCCCAGGTCAGAGAGGAAGGCCCCTTTGCCACAAGCGCTGTACAGGCTAACACCACTGCCCCTGCCCTAGAGAATATAAAGCCTAGGGGGGGGGAAAGGAGAGTCCCTTAGGAGGGGCTGGCTGAAAGATCTAGAGGTTAAGTAAACCCATTCTGGAAAACTGGAGGAAAGTGAACAAGGCTATTCAAGGTCAGACAGGGCTGCAAGGCAGAGAGTAAATGAGTTCCCACAGCCTGTAATGGGGGAGGTGCTCCTCGCATGTGCAGCATGGGAGCAGGTGTTGGGACCCTGCATGGAGCCACTGGCTGAACCCTGGTCACTCACTAGGGCTGGGGCAGCTTGGTAGTTTCCTCCTGGCTATAAGGGAAGTGGGGGTGGCCTCTGGGGAGAGAGAACTGGGAGGCAGGGGGTCCTGGAGGGAGGCACTGGGAATGGCCAAGCTGTGAGGGAAGCTCAGGCTAAGGTTTCTGTGTTAGAAATAAAGCCAAACCCAGGAGAGGTGAGCTTAGATGCTGGACTCAGACTCGGCTGAGGACAGTTTGGGACTCACCCTGGCTACACAGCCAAAAGGATTAGAGGGACCTAGGAGGGATTTTGTGGTCAAGTTACTGGGGGAAAAGATGCCCTAGTGGGGGAGGACAAGTCAGAAAGGGGAGGAAATTGATACCACAAATGGCCGAGAGGCTGAACTGCTTTAAAGAAATTTGTCTCCAACCAGAGAAATCAAGACGGGGAGCATGAAGAATTGGTGAGAGAGGAAGAACCTGGAGAAATCCCGTGGCAAGATAATGCAGTGGGAGGGGGGAAAACAAACAAACAGTCTCAGCAGGGGCAGAAGCCCCAGTCCTCCAGACATTTAGAACTTAGGCCTGGACGCTGAAATCGACACAACCCTGCCTTCCTCCAAGGTGGAGGGACAGGATGAGACCCGAGGAGGCTGTTCGATCCTCAATCCCCATTAATCCACAGAAGGGTGTGTAGGAGACACTCCCCCTCACATGAGTTCTGGGGCTGATCGCACTGACACATAAGGAACTAGAGAAGGACCCCCCCCAGCAGAAGCCAGCCTGGGTGCTTCAGCGAGACCCCCTCAGCCTCCAAGCTGGACACCTGCAGGGACGGGAATCCTTACCCAGTGAGGTCACGTTCTCATAGTTCTCCTGCATGACATCCCTGTAGAAGGCTCGCTGACCGGGGTTCAGCAGATCCCATTCCTCGTCAGTGAAATACACAGCCACATCCTCGAAGGTCACCGGCATCTATATCAACAACAACAATCCCCCACTTAAAACCTGCTGTCTCAGCAACAACCCCAACTCAGTCACAGGCAGGGCTGGAAAAAATCCCCCTCGGCCCCAAAGAGCAGACACTTTCCCTGGCAAGCAAGGGGAATTTCTACAGAATTAAAGCTCTCATCATAAAGGACAAGAAGTTCCTGGCCTGTCTGGCTCAGAGGATGAATTCAAATGGGGCATGGATGCTGCCGCGTTTCCTCCCAATAGGCAGTTTTGGTCCCTTTGTGCTGCTCAGCACTTGTAGCAGCAGAACAAAACCTCATCCATTTCCGAGTCATTCTACAGAGCCTGGGAGCAGCTAAGAAACTCACCAGCATCACATGAATTTCTGTCTGCTCCTGCTATTCTGTTCAATACATTAGACACACCCTTCTAGTGGCTGGTCCGCAAGAAGGTAATAGTCTACTACTGCCACTAGTTAGTGGCTGACCCATGAGCAGTTAGCTAACTATTACTGCCCCAGCAAACGGTATTACTTCTTTAGCTTGAGTGGTAGAAGTCCGTGCTGTGGTTTACCAGACCCACATACATACTAGCGAAAGGTGGATCTGAAAGTAGCATAAGAACGGCCATACTGGGTCAGACCAAAAGTCCATCTAGCCCAGTATCCTGTCTTCCAACAGCGGCCAACGCTAGGTTACCCAGAGGGAATGAAGAGAACAGATAAGCATCCAGTGATCCATTCCTTGTCGCCCATTCCCAGCTTCTGGCAAACAGAGGCTAGGGACACTTGAAAGCATGATTTTGCATTCCTGCCCATCCTGGCTAATAGCCATTGATGGATCTATCCTCCATGAACTTATCTAGTTCTTTTTTAACCCTGTTATAGTCTTGGCCTTCACATCCTCTGGCAAAGAGTTCCACAGACTGTGCATTGTGTTTTGTTTGTTTTAAACCTGCTGCCTATTAATTTCATTTGGTGACCCCTAGTTCTTGTGTTATGAGGAGTAAAGAACACTTCCTTATTTACCTTTTCCGCACCAATCATGATTTTATAGACCTCTATCCAGTGGTGAGCTGGAGCTGGTTCGCACCAGTTCATGGGAACCGGTTGTTAAATTTAGAAGCCCTTTTAGAACCGGTTGTCCTGCGTGGGACAACTGGTTCTAAAAAAAGGGCTTCTAAATTTAACAACCGGTAAGTTGAAGTGACCAAAAGTGGCGCCTAAGGCCTGTGGGTGCTCCAGATCCCCGCCCCGCCCCCAGCTCACCTCCGCTCCACCTCCTCCCCTGAACACTCCACCCTGCTTCTCCCCCTCCCCCCCGCTTCCCGCAAATCAGCTGTTCGTGCAGGAAGCCTGGGAGGGCGGAGAAGCAAGCGGCGGCTTCGCGCTCAGGCCCAGGGAGGTGGAGGCAGAGCAGATGTGAGGTGGGATGGGGTCCACCCGTGCCGCAGCAGGTAACCAGGGGTTGGGGGAGGCACGCAGGGGAACTGCTCCCCACCCCAGCTCACCTCCGCTCCACCTCCCTGGGCCTGAGCGCAAAGCCGCTGCTTGCTTCTCAGCCCTCCCAGGCTTCCCGTGTGAACAGCTGATTCGCGGGAAGCAGGGGGGGCTGCGAGCTCAGCCTGACCCGGTGCTCCAGGTGCTCCGCGGCAGTGGCGTGGCCCAGCTCCAGCCGAGTGGCGCAGCTGTAGCGCCACCAGCCACCTCCAGGCAGCGCAGTAAGGGGGCAGGGAGCGGGGGGGGG
>NW_020664772.1:141689-158697 GCF_002925995.2 Terrapene triunguis
GGGGGGGGGAAGGGGGTTGGATAGAGGGCTGGGGAGTTCGGGGGGGTGGTCGGGGCGGTCAGAGGGTGGGGAACAGGGGGGTTGAATGGGGGCAAGGGTCCCAGGGGGAGCAGTCAGGAAGGAGGGGGGTGGATGGGGCAGGGGTCACGGGGGGGCGTCAAGGAACGCAGGGGGTTGGATGGGGCAGGAGTCCCGGGGGGCAGGGGCGGCCCATGACCCCCTTGTGGGGTGAGGAGGGAACCGGTTGTTCAGATTTTGGCAGCTCATCACTGCCTCTATCATATCTCCCCTTAGTCGTCTCTTTTCCAAGCTGAAAAGTCCCAGTCTTATTCATCTCTCCTCATATGGCCGCCATTCCATACCCCTAATCATTTTTGTTGCCCCTTTTCTGAACCTTTTCCAACTCCAATATATCTTTTTTGAGATGGGGCAACCACATCTGCACACAGTATTCAAGATGTGGACATACCATGGATTTATATAGAGTCAATATGATATTTTCTGTCTTATTATCTACCCCTTTCTTAATGATTCCCAACATTCTGTTCACTTTTTTGACTGCCATTGAGTGGATGTTTTCAGAGAACTATCCACGATGACTCCAAGATCTCTTTCTTGAGTGGTTTAGCATCTAATTTAGTCCCCATCATTTTATATGTATAGTTGGGATTATGTTTTCCAATGTGCATTACCAACATATTTAGTGTAATTAAAAATCTTGTTAAAGCCCATTCAAGCCCACACTGTGTGGAGCTGGAGCTTCCAATATTGCTATCTCAGTGCAGCTGATCTTCCCTAGCACAGAAAAAGGTTTCAGAGAACCAGGAATTTTCCCCTGGGCAGCGGCACAAATTTTTGCAGCACTCCAAAAGCTTAAAAAAAGAATGCTCTTCCCAACCAGTCTAGAGGATAAAAAATGATTCAGCCTTCTCCTTAAAGCTGCCACGCTGCCTTCCCCAGTCTGCCCAGAGGCAGCCATCTCTGCTGGTCAATTCCAGGCTGCTCTTCAGAGCTCTGTGGGCGTTTGTGAAACTGATCAGAAACTCTCTCTCCTGCTGCTGCCCACTGTGAAACTCAGCAGTAGCAGAGGCTGCACAGGAGTTATTCATTGAGGGTGGGGGCAACGGGAAGCTCCTGGGGAGTAGCGTAACAGAGATCCCCACACAGACTGCTTCAGACTATCGCATTGCAACTAGATAGGGGCTCCATCTCCTGTCTGTCGCTAAGCGCAGTCCATGGACAGCATCCCAGTAAGAATTCCAGCAACCTCAGTGGCTTAATGTAGGGAGATGGGATCTCTTCCCTGGTCTCATTGGTGCTCCCCCTCATCAGCTTGCTGGCTAGTCACCTCAGGGCTGTGGCTAGCAGGAGTCAGATACATTTTTCAGTGCCAGGTGAAGTGACTGGTTTCCTGTTCCACAGATGGGCAGAGTAGACATTCCCCCTCAGTTTTAAGAAGTGCCAGCAGATTTTTCACACCCTGTCCACACCTCCTATTCCCTCCCTCTGTGTATTTCCTTCCCCGCCTGCCCCTCTCCAGGACAAACCCTTCAGCAGCTCCCTGGAAATCCCCTACCTCAATGAGCGGTGCTGCATCCTGCACCAGCTGTGCAGAAGCCATTTCCCTGCCCAGTCTCCTGATCTGGAGCGAAATGTGGACGCAATTCTGCAGCCTGTCAGGGTGAGAAGGGCGATGGAGCAGGGTCCATAAGGGGCGTTAATCCATTTCACACCCCGATTCCCCCCAGGCTCTTTCCCTGCAGACAGACGCTCTGGACCCTGCAATGTTGGGAAAAAGGTCACTTCATTACAGCGCAGACCTGGCCCCTCCCACAGGACTAAACCCACCAGGACATTTTCAAACCCTCCCAGTAACAAACAAACAAACAAAATCTCTGAAGTAAACTCTAGGAAAGAGCAGAATCAAGGATCCGCTTTGGGGGATCCCCCAACACTGTCCCCAGGGCAGGACATTCCCCCAGCAGCATGGAGACCAGGCAGAGGCAGGAGCTGGCTTTTCCTCTCTCTTCTGCTCAATGCAAATTATGTTTCCTTCAAACCCAAAAATTCCTGCAGTTTCAAGACAGCGAGCAGACGTGAACCAAATCCTGAGGAGATTTGGTAACAACATTTGAGGAGTTGTGATTAAAGCAAAGGGGTGCTAGGTGGATGGAGGACCTAGAGGATTCTTGAAATTTCTATACTCCCCCTCCCCCACAGGATAGAAAGCCACCACTTTCCTACTTCAGAGACAGTCCTGGGGGAAGCAACCCTCCCAAAGGATGTTTACCTAGAGCTTTTGGGACTCCATGGGGTGAAAGCCTCCATGGGAACCGGAGAGGTGTTGTGATAATTGGGCCTACAAATTTACCTTAATTGTGAGCTCACCTGTAAAAAGTGAGTGAAAGTTAATGAACCATGACAGTGACCAATAACAAATATTAATGGGGAAGAGGTGCAAAAGGGAGACAGACGGACAGACTGCATTAGTCCAAAGAACAAAACGGCCTCCTGATATTACTCAAGGACTCTGTTAAGATCATGCTTGGTAAACAAGAAAAGTGAGAGACCAGAAATAAATGAACCAAAATTGGTGTATTGAAAAGTAGACTAGCCCATCCGCTCGCTATTTTATCCGCCGGGTGGGTCTATCTATCATTCCCTTTGGGGGTCCATAAAAGAAAAGGCTTTGGGGAGAAGTGCAAGCACACAATGGCTGACTGAAAGAAGAGGAAGGAGCAAGCTACACCATCGTATCTCCTGGGTTCCACCATTACATCCCTGGGCCATCCCCATGAGTCTAAGAGATGGCCTGACCCAGGCCAGGCCAAGAGAAAGACCCAGATGACATCAGTTCTGCCTAAATCCCAAACTTCTCCCCTCCCCCAGCAAAAGATTTTTTTAAGCTAAGATGATATGAGTGTGTTGGAGACACACAGATATTTTGAAGCAGAAATATCCCCCCCAAACCTGAATGTTCAGGAGCCACTCACTAGAGCCACCAAATCAGATTACAAAAACGCCCAGGGCCCTGATCCTTCCCACAGATCCATGTGGGGCTTTTCAGGGGGTGTCATGATATTCACGAGAAAGGGGGTCATATGGAAACTTTCACACAAAGACACCAAGTGGCTTAAGACCCAGCACATCTGATGGATCAAACACATTCCAGTCAGAATTTTAATACCGGTGAGACTTTCCCATCATCGTGGAGTTTGAAGGGACCCCCTCAGCAAAGAATAAATCCCAATGCTCCCCCCTCTGTTTTCCCCCTCCCTGCGCAGAGAGGATGCAATCAGATGTCACACACTTTCCCACCCCTATTTTTACCCCTTTCCTTCCTGACAACTCCACCCCCAATAGAGAAAAAAAGGGGGGGGGAGACATTTGGGGCCCTGTTCGTGGCCTCCCCAATCCCCTCCCTCTCCCCTCTTTTGCCTCCTTGGCATGTCTCCCCATTTTTACCCCCGGAGCGGCAAAAAGGCAGCAGCTTAATTGCTGTTAACTCAGCTCCCAGCCCTCCGTGCAGTAACAAGGGGGCAGATTCCCAGGGGCTCCGAGATCTGAGCCTCCCACGCCCGGTGGTGCAGAGTCACTTTCCTGCCCGGCCCCAGCCCCAGCCCTTTCCCCCGGGTCTCTCCCCTCACCTGCAGGCTCCGACTCAGGAGCTGGTGTCGGCAGATCCCGGGGCTGCCCCAGGGGCTGGTTCCAGCCACACCGCAGGGGAGCAGCAGCGGCTCAGCCCGGGCTCCCCACGGCTCACAATGGAGGCTGAGCAGCAGCGTCTGACCCAGGAAGTTCACCAGCCAGCAAACAAGCCAGGGATGTTTCCCTGCCTGCCCCCATATGTAGCAATAGGCAGAGCCCTCTTGCGGTAGCAACCAGTGAAATGAATAAGCTAGAGACAGCCCCTCCCAGGGCTGGTCCACCCCCAGATATTGCACTGGTTTTAATTGAGGGGTCGTGTGAATGGGAAATCAGGCCAGATTAACTAAAGCGTGTTAAACCCGTCTCTGTGTGAACGCTGATTCCCTCCTTCACTTCCCATGCAGCCCTCTCCCTAATCTGTTTTTAAATCAGTTTAGTTTATGTCAGTGCAATCCCGTTTGGTGGACACTCCTACATTGGGCTTCGGGATTCGAGCTCCCTGGGGCCACGTCCTCATCGGGGCCACGTCCCTTTTCTTTTCAGGATTCCTCAGCCAACCCCTGGTCCCACCGCGAATCCCTGCCTCCCGCAGTCTCCTTATAGCCATCCCGGCCTAGGGCAAGATGGGGGAAGCCAATGTTAGTACTGCCAGGCTCTCCTGTCTCTGTAAGGCTCCCACTCAGACAGGAACCCAGCTGGCAGGAAGAACCTCCAAGGGGAGAGACTTTCATCACACTTGTGGAAGTGTCCAAGACTTACGCCAGTATAAATACAGAGCTGGAGGGGCTTGGCGTTTGCAGGGGGAGCAGCCTGGGTTGATCTGGGGTGAAAGGCATGTCTGGCTGAGGGGAGACTACTGGTGGGGGGAGAAGGGGGGAGTAGAGCTTTTCCCGCTTGAGACAGAGAAATAATGTATAGGTTTTTCTGGTCTTTTTCCCCTCTCTCCTTTTCTACAAGTTTTAAACCAAAAATACACAGAAACAATCATCCCCTTAGGAAGGGGTATGATGTGAAATGTTTAGAGAGGAAAACTGTCCCAGAGTGAGCAAAGGACCCAGGTTACAGAGAGGCCAGTGGCACAGGTGGAAAAAGAACCCAGGAGTTCTGATTCCCAGCCCTGCCCCAACCCACTAGAGTCCACTGCCCCTCCCAGAGCTGGGCATAGAACCCAGGAGTCCTGATTCCCAGCCCTGCCCCCCTACTGCTCTAACCCACTAGACTTCACTGCCCTCCCAGAGCTGGGCATAGAACCCAGGAGTCCTGACTCCCGGCCAGCCATCCCCTCCCTTCTAATTACTACCCAGTCCTGGTCCACCCATCACTGCCTGGGAATAGAGAGCCTGAGTCACCAGATGTCACAAACTCCCTGCCAGGGGCCCCAGGACAAGATCCAATTCCCCAGGAGGAGATGTTCCCCTCCATGTCTCACTGTAACTCCTTTCCCTGCCTCACCCTCAGCTCAGAGGACCCTTTGTGTTTGACAGAGGAGCCAGCAAGATGTGCTCACCTGCCCCGGGGGCCTGAAGTATTTCAGTGGCCGGGGCTGTGGGCACAGTTGCCTCTGCTTGATTTGCCCCCAGCTTCCTCACCCATCTCCCCTTATGGCCAGGGAGAATCTGGATGGGGATGAGACCCTGGCTCCCACACCCCAGCTTTGTGGGTACAGTCAGTCAGTGGAGGGTAGTTAGAATCATAGAATATCAGGGTTGGAAGGGACCTCAGGAGGAGGTCATCTAGTCCGACCCCCTGTTCAAAGCAGGGCCAATCCCCAACTAAGTCATCCCAGCCAGGGCTTTGTGAAGCCTGACCTTAAAAACCTCTAAGGAAGGAGATTCCACCACTTCCCTAGGTAACCCATTCCAGGGCTTCACCACCCTCCTAGTGAAAAAGGTTTTCCTAATATCCAACTTAAACCACCCCCACTGCAACTTGAGGCCATTACTCCTTGTTCTGTCATCTGGTACTACTTAGAACAGTCTAGATCCATCCTCTTTGGAACCCCCTTTAGGTAGTTGAAAGCAGCTATCAAATCCCCCCTCATTCTTCTCTTCTGCAGACTAAACAATCCCAGTTACCTCAGCCTCTCCTCATAAGTCATGTGCTCCAGCCCCCAATCATTTTTGTTGCCCTCCGCAGGACTCTTTCCAATTTTTCCACATCCTTCTTGTAGTGTGGGGCCCAAAACTGGACACAGTACTCCAGATGAGACCTCACCAATGCCAAATAGAGGGGAATGATCACGTCCCTCCATCTGCTGGCAATGCCCCTACTTATACAGCCCAAAATGCCATTAGCCTTCTTGGCAACAAGGGCACACTATTGACTCATATCCAGCTTCTCGTCCACTGTAACCCCTAGGTCCTTTTCTGCAGAACTGTTGCCTAGCCATTCGGTCCCTAGTCTGTAGCAGTGCCTGGGATTCTTCCGTCCTAAGTGCAGGACTCTGCACTTGTCCTTGTTGAACATCATCAGATTTCTTTTGGCACAATCCTCTAATTTGTCTAGGTCCCTCTGTATCCTATCCCTACCCTCCAGCGTATCTACCACTCTTCCCAGTTTAGTGTCATCTGCAAACTTGCTGAGGATGCAATCCACGCCATCCTCCTGATCATTAATGAAGATATTGAACAAAACTGGCCCCAGGACCAACCCTTGGGGCACTCCGCTTGATACCGGCTGCCAACTAGACATGGAGCCATTGATCACTACCCATTGAGCCCGACGATCTAGCCAGCTTTCTATCCACCTTATAGTCCATTCATCCAGCCCATACTTCTTTAACTTGCTGGCAAGAATACTGTGGGAGACTGTATCAAAAGCTTTGCTAAAGTCAAGGAATAACACATCCACTGCTTTCCCCTCATCCACAGAGCCAGTCATTTCGTCATAGAAGGCAAATAGGTTAGTCAGGCATGACTTGCCCTTGGTGAATCCATGCTGTCTGTTCCTGATCACTTTCCTCTCCTCTAAGTGCTTCAGAATTGATTCCTTGAGGACCTGCTCCATGATTTTTCCATGGAGTTGTTTGGGAGCTTGTCTTTTGGAGATGCTAAAAGAAGGGCCGGAGAGAGGCTGGATCCCAATCTTCTGTCTGCTATTGGTCAATTCAGCCTGAGTCCTCCATTTTGGATTTCTAGCTAAACCTACTTTAAACTATCATTAAGTACTACTTATAAAAAGCCTTAAATCTTAAACTAACTTCACTTGTATGCATGCCTAAGTATTATGAAACTGTCACCACCTTTGTTATGCTAATTTGCATAAGTCAAATTCCATGATGTTTCTCCCTTCCTGCTTGTTTGCAGCTGTGTGTGACTGCATGCCTCTAGCCTGGGTGCTGCATTTCTTACACAGGATCAGAGCAGCTAAAAAGCCTCTTGTATCACCATGGCACTGGGTAAATTGTTCCAATGGTTAATTACCCTCACTGTCTAAAGCAGGGGTACCCAATTTAAGGCCCACTGGCCATACACAGACCACCAGAGCATTACATAAGGCCCGCAGCCTGCTTCAACACAATATACTAATGGCCAATTCATTAGTGTTTTGTCATTAAATAGACAATACTGTACATAGAAGAAAACTATCTAAATACATATGAAACAAACTGAACTTAAAATATAAATCAATATGGGGGACTTTAAATCTTATTAAAATATGTAGAATCTGTTTGGTCCACACAAGGTTGTACTTGGATTTATATGGCCCTCCTGTGTAATAAGATTGAGCACCACTGGTCTAAAGAAATTATGACTTATTAAATATGACATTAATTCTTTGCCCCCAAGATATCCATGTAAAAATGTTTTGATAATGACAGATGCAAAGTGTTAACAATTTATGCATTTTATTTTTAATTGATTTCACAGAATTCAGCAGTGAACCACAATTTAACTACCATCTTAACTGTGGTTTATTTTACCTATTGCAGACCCGTCATTTTAAATATTTTTACAGTATACACACACAAAAATTATTGCTCAAGTCTCTGGTGAATTAGTTTTGAGGTCTGTTCCAAACCCGATGGACAATAGCAGTCTTTCTGTTGATTCAGAGGATCAGACTGGTAATGAGCATGCTGTTACTCCAGAAACCTGAGTAGTGCAAGTTTTAAATGGTGGAAGATTTAAGTAAATTTAAGTGATGAAACTTCAGTTTCAGTGCTGAACAAGCTTGTACCTCTAGAAAACAATATTTGAGATTTTTAAAAGCACAGTCGGGATTTAGCCACACAATTCCCACTGAAATTTAATGGGAATTCATTCTGAAAACTGTTTGAATAGCTCTTATTTTTGATCAGCTGTAGTTTTAGGCTTTGAAGTTAGACACATCTGCAGATCCCTTGTAAAATCTTGTGGAATGTGCCAGCTCCTAAGCAAAGGTAGCTTCATACACATATGTAAGATCTAATGTTATGCCATTAAAGGCAGCTTTTGGATTTTTTATTTTTTTTTTGTCTCTTCAGCAGCAGAATCAAGAAAAACAATCATTTTAGGGTTCATTGTGTGGCATTTCCCCTGTGTTCCTAGCATCATTCACTGTCATTATCTTATCATTCAATTTTAGCGGCCTAAGTCCCTGTCTCTACAACTGCATGATTTTTAACTCTGCACATGTAAGCAGTCCCATTGAAGTTACCTGCAGGATTCACTAATGTCATTACCTACTTGCACAAAGTTAAGCATGTGCTTAAGTGTTTGCAGGATCAGTGCCTAAAATTTCAGTATCTTTGGCTTTGAGTGCCCCAATTCAGACACCAGGAAAGGGGCTGCTCAGCTAACCTCCCTCTGAAAACAGTGTGGCTGCTTTAAGGCACCCCAGAAATCACTGATCACGAGAGCCGCTTTTGAAACTGCAATGAAAAATGCAAATGTTTGATTTAAGAAAAAAAAGGGGGGAATTTGACAACATTTTCCTGAATTCCCCACAGCCTGTGTTTTTCAGCCACGTATGGAGCTGGTCAAAACTGCTTCAAATGTCAACATTTTGGTGAAAAACACTGAATAAAACTTGTGATTTAAAAAAAGAGGGTAAAATTGTCACCAACTTTTTTTTTTTATTATTATTAGTCACTTTTTCTAAAAGTTAGCTAAATGAGTTGTCATTTTGCTACATATTTTTTCACGGCTACTTTCCTCCCCAAGAAATCCCTTGGGCAATCAACATAGTCTGTATCCCACTTCACCATCTCCTGCCAAATGGGACCAAATCTACTCCTGCATTTCTCACCACTGCAATGGCCCCTTCCCCATGGAGCCAGATCAGAGCCCCAGCAGGAGGAGAGCGTGTGAGTGGGGGGAGGTATTAGTAGAGGGGGAAGTTTTTTGACTTGGTGCTCCTTCCATGTGTGTGTCTTTGATTCCTATTGGAGCTAGCCCAGAGACTTTGAGCAGATTGTCAGCGGAGCAGTGTTTTCACCTCCCCGATGGAGGCCGGGGCTGAAGAAAGGCCGCAGAACCCCATAGAAGGCTCCGCTGTATGAATACAGATGGGTCCTGTCTGTCACATTGTAAAACGAGATCTCGCCTGCCTTGTAGTCTAGGAAAATCCCCACCCGGCTGGGCCGCACGCTGACAGTGAGGGGGGTTGGGTGGGAGATCAGGGCCTTGTACTTATCTCCATTCCTCAACCAAACTCTCCAGAATCCGTTGCTAGGAGACAATATAACCTGCCCCTTCCTGTCCACAGATTCTCTGCACACACCCACGTCCCACTCCACCTTGTCGCCCACCTCCACCTCCCAGTAACACTTCCCTGACGTGAACCTCCTGGAGCCCAGCACCATGATATAAGGATCAAATCGCTCGGGATTGCTGGGCAGCTCCTGTCGCGTGCCTCCGTGTGTCACGCTTCTCCTGTCCTCAGACAGGATGAGGTTGGGGTGAGCCGTGTCTGGGTCGAGAGTCACATCCACTGGGGAAAAAAGAGAGAGAAAATGTCACAGAGTCACTGCCGGGGGCAAGGATTGGTCATGGTGATTAAAAGGAAATTAAACTGCACCTCCATTAATATTTCAGCTACATAGAGTAGGAGTCATGAAAGCTAAACTGGGCTGTGGTGGGTGGCAAGGAGCAAAGGACAGTTGGGTTTGTGGATAAGGAGCCAGCAGATCTGGGTTCAATTTACAGATCTACCACAGACTGTTTGTGTGACATGGGTGAGTCACTTAAACTCTGCATCTCAGGTTCCCCTCTGTAAAAATGAGAATATGACTCCTTCTTTTCTCTTGCCCTGTATTACCTTACTTAGACCAGTTCTGCTTGGGGCCTCAACCAATGCCAGAGGGAAGAGTCCCATATACTTCAGTGGGCTTTGGATCAGGTCCTATATGAGAATTGTCTTAACATACCAAGACCAACACTTTTCAGTTCACAATGTGCTGCAGATCTCTGCTCCAATGGTGGCATCATAGAAGGTGTTCAGAAGAGGCAGCTGAAAGCTTTGGAACCTGGGGCTTTAAGCACCGGGAGGCAGTTTGACATTGTGGGACAAGCAAGCCAACATTAGCTGGATGTTTCTGTGCAAAATGCTTGGCAGTGAAATAGGTAATGTCACCTCCTATATCACTACCATTAGATTTCAGAGTCGACCCTCCATTGAGATGAATAAGTGCAATTCCCTACTCTTAGAGCTATTGAGTCAGGCTATCTGCAGACTCAGGCAAAAATCACTGCTTCAGTTTACCCTCAGATTGCATTTATAATATTTTTTTGCTAATCATGCGAGCTGTTTTTAATTTTTTTTAAATGGAAACTGATAGTCTGGAGAACAGTTCTGAGGTTAAGGTTTGAATTTCATGGCAAATTCCATGGTGCAAGGATCATGAAACATCTGGGGACCTGAATATCGGAACAGTCTTCACTTACCTTTGAATTTCCTTAGAATGTCAATAATATCAATGTTAGGAATGTTGTATATGTTCTTCAGTTCAGTAAACACAGCTTCAGGTTCCTGCACTTGAATATTTTCACTCCTAAGAAGAACACAGCCCAACTTATCACTCCTGGGCGCAGGACAAACATTTATGCAAAGTTTCTAACTGGAGTCAATGCAAAAAGTACCTGGTCAATGTGTCTTTCACATCCTAAAAGGAGAAAATGGAAAGAGGAATTCACATTCTGCAGTGACAGGAGGAAACCAATATTCACTGATTTTTTTTCACACTATTTGCATCATGAACTAGATCCTTCCTTGAACTGTAAAACTCAACAATAACTTTGCATTCTATAGCTCTTCTGAGCTCCCATACATATGAGAATGTGGAAAAGCATTGTTAAAGGCTCCCAAATAACCTTAACTCTGCCCCAGCAGGGAGACCAACCTCCCAGTTTCCCTTCTCTGTTCCTATGCTGAAAATGTGTTACTGCTGGGTAAGTGGTAAAGTCCCATTGGGAGTTAGGTACCTAAGTGCATTTGAGGAGCTGGTCCTAAGAGCTTTTAGACACGCCGTATACAGTGCATAGGTGGAGTATAAAAAGCATGCATCAGGTTGTATGCACGGGTGGCGCATGAACTCCCCCTTCGGGGAGGCTAGCCCCCTGGCCTCACCCCTTCTGCCTGAGGCCCTGCCCCCATCACCCACCAGAGCCCCAAACTCCTTCCCTGCCCTGGGCCACTGGCCTGACCCCGGGCCGCTAGCTGGCCCAAGCCACCCCGGCCCCTGGCCGCCCTGACCCTGGGCTACCAGCCTGAGCCCCAAGCTCCAGGCCGCTGGCTGGACCTGAGCCCCAGTCGGCTTCAAGGGAGCGGGAGAGGGAGGCGGGTCCTTGGGGCAGAGCATAGGCAGGGCCACAGCCTGGGTTAGGGGCGGCTTAGCCTACCCTGGCCTGTGATTCCCACCACCCCTGTTTTCATAGAAGGACTCCCATCACCATAGTGTCTGGTCACCTCATAAATATTAATGGGACAGCTCCTCAGCTGGTGAAAATCAGTGGAGCTCCACCGACGTCAGTGAAACACCGATCCTCACCAGCTGAGGATCACACCCAATGAATTTACACTTGCAAACACCAGTCAGGTTATACTGGTATTAACCCCGTTCTACAAAGAGAGGCAATTAAGTAACTTGCCCCGGGGCACACAGGAGATCTGTGGCAGAGCAGGGAATCGAGCCCAGGTCTCGTGAGTCCTGCGCCAGTGCTTTAACCTCAAAAATATCCTTCTTCATTCGCCTGTACCACTGCCAGGAAGACCTTGGTCTTGGTCCATGCTACAATATTGGATCGATGTACATCGACTTGCGTCAAATCTATTTGTGCACGTGTCTCCAGCCAATGTAAGCGGCCCTTTATGGCGACACAGTGAAACCACCTCCCTGAACAGTGGTGTGCCAGCGGCGTGCGCAAGCATGGCTGGTGGGTATCACAGGCCAGTGGAGGCTGAGCCTCCCCAAACAGCCAGGTGTGGCCCCCTCCCCGAGGCCCCCTCCTATTTCCCACTCTTTTCCCCTGTGGCCTAGACTGGGGCTAGGGGGGACTGGACTGCGGCCTGAGACTCGGGGCGGCTGGGGTTGGTGCTCGGGCCGCCCAACCTTGGCACTCCGGGGCTGGGAGCACTCGGGCAGCCCAGGGCTGGGCAGGGGGGCTGGTGGCTGCATGGTATGCTCAGGGGCTCTGGAGGGGGAGGGACGGGGCCTTGGGCAGAAGGGGCGGGCCAGGGGCTAGCCTCCCCGAATGGGCGAGGTGAGTCAGGTGCTGGAGGCAAAGGCAACATGTGGGACTCCAGCAACAGAGAAGGAGAAGCAGCAGCTGTAGGGGTGGGGGGAGGAGGCGCTCAGCCAGCAGCCAGCCACCCTGCTGCTTCCTCCCTTCCCAGGCTGCAGGGACATACAGATTTTTGGGTGGCCCGTGCCCCTGCTTGCCCTCCCCTGTGCATGCCCCGTGGTGAGCCATGATCAATGCAGAGCGAGTGTAGACACTGCGTGACCTGTGTTGACCCTAACAGTCCTCCAGCAGCTATCCTACAATGCCCGATAGTGACCACTCTGGTCAAAACTGTGAACTCCACTGCTCAGGGGTCACAGAGACCCGAAGCCACCCCACCTCCTTTGCAATTCCTGCATATTTTTGAAGGGCCTTTTTCCTGCTTGCCCAGCTGGGCGACCACACCTAGCACCTCTCCCTTGTTATCTGCAACTGCCCAGTGGAACATATCGGCTACATGCTCCAGATGTGCTTCTGCCTGGAGCAGACAGGAGATATTGGATCTCGTGGGCCTGTGGGCAGAGGAGCTGTGCAAGCACAACTACGGAGCAGCTGTAGACACATGGATGTCTACAAAAGATTGCACAAGGGATGTGGGAGAAGGGGTAGAAGAGCAACAATTCTCTAGCAATCTTTCATCAGCAGCACTGATCCTATGGAGATGGTCACATGGCAGCTCTCGCGAGGGGCATGGGAACTTTCCTCTAACAAAAGCAAGAGAAATTCTGGAGCAGATGGACCCTCCAGCCTGGGGTTTTATTATTTAGGTAACAATAAAACTGAAAGAGCTTTTTCTTCCTTGGTCATTAGATCCAATGCCAATGGGGTGTGATACCCGTTAATTCAGCATGGATTGACGGGGTGGGGGAGTTTCTCACCTTCAGCAACGCGGCAGCTGGTTGCTGACACTTCTCCTCTATCTCCGTGATCAGCTTCTGCAGAGAGGAGCGCTGTTCTGAGAGCTTTATTATATTCCCATGCAGCTTCTTCAGGGTCTCTTTATCCTCCTTCCTCAGTTTCCGCAGCAGCTGCTCCTCTTCCTCATTCAGGAACTCGTGCAGCTTCTCAAATTCGATCTCGATGCACATTCTCTGATAGTGCGTCTTCTCCTTCGTTAAAAGTAAAAAAAAATGAAAACAACCACAGAAAAATATCAGCCAGTTTGGGGTAGGGATAAATGTAAAGAGGGTAGCGATGCAACATGGCCCAGTGGATAGCCCTGGAAGGTTCTACTTCTTGTTCTGCCACTGAGCCGCTATGCGACTTCAACCAAATCATTTCACCTCTGCCTCTGTTTCCTCCCCCACCTTTGTGTGTCTTGACTCTTTAGATTGTTAGTTCTTTGGGCAGGGGCTGTTGCTTACAAAGTGTGTGGACGGTGTCCAGCACAGTAATACGCAGTTCTTATCTCTGAGATCTATGGATGAAAAGTGCTATATAAGAGCTAGGAGTTATTGTTTAGCAATTTGCATCAGTAGATTTCTAAGTGTTCTAAAAGGAGGTCGATATCATTACCCCCATTTTACAGATGGGGAAACTGAGGCACAGAGCAGGGAGGTGATAGGTCAGGGTCACCCAGCAGGCCAGAGCCAGGAATAGAAACCAGTTTTTCCAGAGCCTCAGTTCAGTGCTCAGATTCTCAAACTTCATTGCACCGCAACCCCCTTCTGACAACAAAAATTACTACACGACCCCAGGAGGGGGTGTGAAGCCTGAGCCCACCTGAGCCCCACCGCCACAGGGCTTCAGCTCCAGCCAGGGGGCCTGTAACCTGAGCCCTGCTGCCCAGGGCAGAAACCCAAGGGTTTTGGCTTCGGACCTGGGCAATGGGGCTCAGGCTTCGGCTTTGGCCCTGGGTCCCAGCAAGTCTAAGCCAGCCTTAGCGACCCCATTAAAACAGTGTCACGACCTGCTTTGGGGTCCCGACCCACAGTTTGAGAACCCCTGCTCTAGACACTAGAGCATACAGGGGCCCCTGAGCCTGGTTGGGTCTCCTGTATTACTAACCAGCAACATAGGTGCCGACTCCATGGGTGCTCCGGGGCTAGAGCACCCTCGGGGAAAAATTAGTGAGTGCTCCGCACCCAACAGCAGCCAAGCTCCCCGCCGCCTTCTCCCCCTCCCCAGCATGCCACATCCCCGCTCCTCCCCCTCCCTCCCAGCATTTCCCGCCCCCCGCCCCCCCCCCCGCCGCCTAACAGCTGTTTGGCGGCGCTTAGGACTTTCTGGGAGGGAGGAGGAGGAGCAGGGATGCCGGCGTGCTCAGGGGAGGAGGCGGAGAAGAGGCGGGGCAGGGGTGGGGACTTGGGGGGTAGGGGGTGGAATAGGGGCAGGAAGGGGCGGGGAGGGGTCGAGCATCCACCATGCAGAGGGGAATTCAGCACCTATGACCAGCAATGTTAATTAAAAACCTTTATATGGCACAGTAATCAAAGCCATGGTGTGCGGTCCAGTGGTGGGCAGGTGTTGTGCTTGTTTTTTTGCCATGGGATGGACGTCACATATTAAAGCCCCAAAGACTATTATTAATTGGCTTATCACAGTGCATAGGAGCCATAGCTGTGGAGCAGGCAAATACGGAACTTGGAAATTTTATGGGATTTTAAGTGTCTTGCTCCTTTCATAGAATCATAGAATCATAGAATATCAGGGTTGGAAGGGACCTCAGGAGATCATCTAGTCCAACCCCCTGCTCAAAGCAGGACCAATCCCCAACTAAATCATCCCAGCCAGGGCTTTGTCAAGTCTGATCTTAAAAACCTCTAAGGAAGGAGATTCCACCACCTCCCTAGGTAACCCATTTCAGTGCTTCACCACCCTCCTAGTGAAAAAGGTTTTCCTAATATCCAACTTAAACCTCCCTCACTGCAACTTGAGACCATTACTCCTTGTTCTGTCATCCGCTACCACTGAGAACAGTCTAGATCCATCCTCTTTGGAACCCCCTTTCAGGTAGTTGAAAGCAGCTATCAAATCCCCCCTCATTCTTCTCTTCTGCAGACTAAACAATCCCAGTTACCTCAGCCTCTCCTCATAAGTCATGTGCTCCAGCCCCCTAATCATTTTTGTTACCCTCCGCAGGACTCTTTCCAATTTTTCCACATCCTTCTTGTATTGTGGGGCCCAAAACTGGACACAGTACTCCAGGTGAGGCCTCACCAATGTTGAATAGAGGGGAACGATCACGTCCCTCCATCTGCTGGCAATGCCCCTTCTTATACAGCCCAAAATGCCGTTAGCCTTCTTGGCAACAAGGGCACACTGTCGACTCATATCCTTTCTCCATGCTGTGCAGTTTTTGCCTGCTCCAAACTACACATCAAGCAGGGATTCCATCTCTTTACACAACACCTGGGATGTTTTCGCCCATCAATCAAGAGTGAGTTACTAGGCTCCCTTGAGATGATTCACTCCAGAAAATAGACCCTTCTCCTCACACAGCGACACCTGCTCGTCATTGCTTGACACTTCCCTTCTTACGATTGACAAACAGGTTTTCAGCGACCAGTATTTTTAATTAAAAAAAAAAAGAATGGAGATGCAGCTGCATTGGCGTTTCTGGTCTATATGTGCATGACGAGACTCACTGGGCCTGGAGGATGGGAAGAAGCGGTTTCTAACCATCAGAGGAGCAAGGCTCTGGAACAGCTTCCCAGTAAGAGCAGTGGGGGCAAACAGCCTGACCGGTTTGCAGATGGAGCTTAGTCAGTTTACGAACAGGATGCTCTGATAGGGTGGCTTGCGATAAGGGCTGGACTCAATGACCCAGGAGGTTTCTTCCGGTCCTGTGTCCCTATCAGGCACTGAACTGGGACTCGGGACATCTGGATTCTATTCCCTACTCCACCGGCGAGCCACTGGGTGACTCTGGGAAAATCTCCGTGCCTTTGCTTCAACTCCCACCCTATGTCTATTTAGATTTTAAACTCTCTGGGGGCAAGGGCTTTCTCTTATCAGAGCATCATAGAAATGTAGGGCTGGAAGGGACCTTGAGAGCTCCCTGTCTGGAGAGCACCCTAGCGCTATGGTGCCTTGATCATGGGTGTGGCCTCTTGGTGCTATAAGGATACAAATAAGTAATATCGGTATCTTGCCGTAGTGGGATGGCGGGGAGGGGACATATAGGAAGTGCTAACTGGAGAGCAATTACATCAAATGGCCACACGATGGCAGCAGAACCTGGAGAATGAGAACATGTTTCACAATTACTGGGTTGCAGCGTATTATGAGTTGGGGGGGGGGGGGGGGGGGGGGGGGGGGAGCGCTGATTCCCGGAAGGGCTGGGGGACCCAGCCAAGTGGGAGCCAGGGATGCTAAACCCCACTGAAAAACCAGGCACTACATCTGCCCTCATGCATGGCTAATCCCAAAGGGACATAGCCTCCTCCTTGTAGACATTTGCCAGAACCCCCAGAAAACCTGCAGTGGCAGCAGACTTGTGAATGGTTAAAACCATGGGGCCCTGCCTTCCAGTCAGCTGTCTTCTTTCCCTCCTGGTATTTCAGCTCCCAAGCTTCCGCCGTCTGCTTTTTCAGGAGCTCCACTGCTGTCTGCAGCTTCCTCTGGCAAGAAAAGCATAGCTAGTGTAGGATTACCATATTTCCACAATCAAAAAAGAGGACACTGGGGGGGGAGGAGCCCCGCTCTAGCCCCGCCCC
>NW_020664772.1:158797-174498 GCF_002925995.2 Terrapene triunguis
CCCCCCCCCCCCCCCCCGCTCCTCGTCCCCTGACTGCCCCCTCCTGGGACCCCTGCCACTAACTGCCCCCTAGGACTCCACCCCCTATCTAAGCCTCCCTGCTTCTTGTCCCCTGACTGCCCCCGCCTGAGAACCCCCCACCCTAACTGCCCCCCTAGGATCCTACCTGTCCCCTGACTGCCCTGACCCTTATCCACACCCCCACCCCATATTCACACCCCCGCCCCCAGACAGACCCCCGGGACTTCCATGCCCTATCCAACTGCTCCCCGCCCCCTGACAGGACCCCCAGAACTCCCGACCTATCCAACCCCCTTTGTTCCCTGCCTGCCTCAACCCCTCTCCACACCCCCGCCCCATATCCACACTCCCTCCCCCAGACAGACCCCCGGGACTCCCACGCCCTATCCAACTGCTCCCCACCCCCTGACAGGACCCCCAGAACTCCCAACCCATCCAACCCCCTCTGCTCCCTGCCTGCCTCGACCCGTCTCCACACCCCTGCCTCCCTGACAGCCCCCCCAGAACCATCTAATCCCCCCTGCTCCCTGTCCCTGACTGTCCCAACCCCTCTCCACACCCCTGCCCCCCTGACAGCCCCCCCAAACTCCCGACCCATCCAACCCGAGCCGAGCTGGGCCGGAGTCGCTGGGGCCAGGGTCAGAGCCGCTGGGGCCAGGGCAGGGGGTGCTTGGCCAGCGCTGCTCGGCCGGGGCCGGGCCAGTGTGCTCGGCCAGAACCGGGGCTGCCGCCCTGGGGCCGGAGCCGGGCTGGAGCCGCTGGGGCCGGAATCGAGGCAGGTGCCCCGGGGCCCGAGCCGAGCTGGGCCGGAGCCGCTGGGGCCAGGACTGGGGGTGCTCGGCCGGAACCGGGGCCGGTGCCCCGGGGCCCGAGCCCAGCCGGGCCGGAGCCGTTGGGGCCAGGGCTGGTGCCCTGGGGCCCGAGCCGAGCCGGGCCGGAGCTGCTGGGGCCGGCCGGGGCCGGAGCTGCTCGGCCGGGGCCGGAGGGAGCCACTCAGCCAGGGCTGGACTGGGCCGTGCCGCGCCTCACCTCCCCGGAGCCCTCCTCCTCGCGTCCCCCCCCCCAGCTTACCTGCTGCTGCCCGCCTGCCCCTGCTTGTTTTCAGACTTCCCGCAAATATCTGATTTGCGGGAAGCAGGGGACAGGGAGGAGCAGGGGGGCGGAGCATTCAGGGGAGGGGAGGAGAGGGAAGACAGCTGCGGGGCCGGGCGGCGTGCTAAGGCTGCAGGGGATGGGGGGAGCCGGGAAGGGGCTTTGGCTGCCCAGCGGTGCTTGGCTGCCGCTTTTCGATTTATAAATAGCCGACCGGGGGGAAATCCGTGACATTTTTAGATTTTTAGAAATCCTCCTCAGACGGCTATTTATAGAACGAAAAGCCGGACATGTCCAGGGAAATCCGGACGTATGGTAGCCCTAAGCTAGTGAGCTCTCCTTAAATCATAGAAAATCACCACACACAGGCTAAGGGCACAGCACAGTTTAAACTGATGAAAAGCAAGAGCGTCAAGGGGAAATAAACAGCATGATCTGCTCTGCCTGATGACCCCGGCTGCCTTAGGAGAAGCTGTGATGCAAGCTTTAAGAGACTGGGACATTGGCGATACCATGAGATGCAGATATTTGCAATAATTTGGAAGCCAAATTTGCAAAGGCAAAATGCAAAAGCATTGCATCAGAAGAACGGGTGTGCAATGGTTGTGCATGTGCACACACATGTACACACACACAAAACACCACAATGGACCCCCTTACAATAAGCCTTTCCATAGAGAAATTGGTGCATGAATTAACTAATTTATTTTAATTTATACATAAACTCGCTTTCGCAGCCATCACCACCTTCCGCTGCAGTGTGGGGCATGGGTTGCTTGCAAGGATCATCCAGATATATCTCACTTAATCAATTTCTGGCTACTGCAGGGGCCTTAGCAGTGCTGCACCTCGGTCCCTCCTATTCTCTACCTGTGGTACACAATAGCTTAGTTTCCTGGGGGTTGAAATCAATGGTGCCAATTCAGACACTTCTTGGGGGGGGGGGGTAAATTCTGGTCCCCACCCGACCCTGAAGCAGGAACCTTGTTCCAGTCCCCACTTGTGTCCCCCACTAGGGACGCCAGATCTCCCTCGGCCAGGAGTCTCCCCTCTCTCTTACCCACGTGGCGCATGAACTGATGCTGCCAGGAGTAAAGTTCTCAGTAGACTGCCCATACGTCAAGTCACAACAGCACTCACTGCAACTTGGCCTGTTCCCTGCTGTAGGCAGGGGCAGCCCAGTCAAATTTCAATGGCACTGCGACCACTCAGCCAGAGAAATGCTCCGGACCACTCCAGCAGCAGCTGTACTAATTTCAGTTGCTTAAAAGTGGCCTTGCCCTCCCTCTCCCCCCTGACTTCGCAGCCTATTAAACTTTGAACAAGTGCAAAAGCCTGGAGGAAGGGGGGCATTCACCACCTGCAGACCCCCTAATTGGCACCAGTGGCTGTCATACTTTGGTCTAATTTCGGTAGATGGGTTGGAGTGCGGGTGCTGGGAGCTGTTGGTGGCCTGTGATACACAGGTGGTCAGACTAGATATTTGGTGTCCCCGTCTGGCTTTGATCTTTATGATCACACAGCATCCAGGTCAGAGGCAGATTAAGGTCTTCTGGGGCCCTGGGCCGGAGCAAGTCAGGGGGCCCCGGTGCCTTCTGTCTGCGGTCCCACCCCTTCTGCCTGTGGCCCCACCCATGGCCCCACCCCATTCACTCCTTCCCCCGCAGCCCCGTCCCCGTTCCCACCCCTTTCCACCCCAAACCCTCCTCTGCGGCCCTAAGTCCAGAGTCGCTTTATGCCCCAGGGCCACAGCAGGGAGTGAGAGCTCCTCCAGACCCGGGGCTGTGGCAGGGGGGGATTTTTGTGGGGGCCCCAATTTGGCCAGGGCCCCTGGGCACAGGCCTCATTGCCCCAAGTGGCCATCCACCACTGGTCCAGCAGCCACACAACAATGGAACACAAGGTAAGAGGACACAGGCCTGGTGGGAGCGCAGTTAGAAGAGGCAGGGCACAGCTGTTTCCTGGCTCATGGGCACTATGGCCAGGCTTCTATCTCCCTCCCTAGGGCTGGCAGCAGCGTAGGGCAGACGTGTGGGGCAGGAGGTCTCTTGTGTAAGTGGTGCCTGGGCTTTGTGCTGAATTTCACCGTCACTGCTGCCAGCTACAGGGAGAGGCTGAAAAGCAGAGGCACAGAGCAAAGGCACGGCAGCACCCTACCTTGTACTCCTGGGCAGCCTCCTCAATGGGAACCACAGTGTGAGCGCGGTGAGCCTGGGAGTCCCTGCAGCTCATGCAGATGGGGGATTGATCCTCTGTGCAGAACAGGTCCAGAACTGCCTGGTGTTCCCTGCACTCACACTCCACCTCAGGCTCTTCGCCCACTTCCAGACTGATTTTTTCAGCTTCATCTGCCCCGCTGCCCGGCTGCCCCTGGGGCTTGTCCTCTCCGTGCCTAGGGGCCTTGTGGCACAGGGGGCAGGAGGTGGCTGTGCCCAACTCCCCCTTGAAGGGGGTGACACAGAAGCGGCAGAACTTGTGCTTGCACCCTTTAAAGGTCACCGGGATCTTATAGGGGCCCTGGCAGCTCGAACAAACAACCCCATGCTGGCGGCGCAGGGCGGGGTTCATGGCAGCCATGGTGCCTCTGGGGAGTAGAGCTGAGTTAGCTTTCGCTTTCCTGCCTTGGGAAACACAGGTCAACAGCTGGAGTGCCAGGAGCAGGTTGTTACTTTGCTGATCTAAGAATGAATCACTGCCCCAAGTCACCGCCCCCTGTGGCTTTCACAGCCTTCTCTGGCATCCATCCAGACCCTGAGCATTCCCAGCCCAGCTTAATATCTAACCATATGCAATTAGTGTCAGGTAATAGCATAACAGCTGGGAGTTTGACAGTCTACTCAGGCAGGGAGTGCAGTGGGAGCAGAAAGACATATGACTCCACGGGCAATCAGATAGTCAGGACACATCCGATGGCTGGAACTCCATCCTTTATTAAGATCTCCACCACCTACAACACATCCTGATTCTGTCTGGAAACTGAAGGACCAAGAGCTCTATGAATTTCACTCCCTTCCTTTTATCATTGTAAACCTTTTTGCCTACCTAGAAAAACAAACCCATTTAAAACAAAATCCCAAATAAAACTCAGAGCTTGTGAAACTGTTTGCGCTGATCTGTTATCTTACCAAGTAAATATAAATAATTCCCCTTTGTTGACAACTCTGGTGATTTTATTGCAAGTCTCACAATATTTGATGTTTTCCTTAAAGCCCCATCTCCAGGAGACATGTGAATGTGTGAGACGCGCAGCTTTATTTGAAACAAAGGCAAGTTTCTAGCCCTCGTTGCAGATAAAAGCTTGAAAATGTGGCCTGAATAGATTCATAGAAAGGCCAGAAGGGCCCATCGTGATCATCTAGTCTGACCTCCTGCACATCACAGGCCACAGAACCTCACCCACCCACTCCTGTAATAGATCCATAACCACTGGCTGAGTTATTGCAGTCCTCAAATAATGGTTTCAAGACTTCACGTTACAGAGAATCCACCATTTACACTAGTTTAAAGTTGCAAGTGACCCATGCCCCATGCTGCAGAGGAAGGCAACCCCCCCCCCCCCCCCCGGGTGTCTGCCAATCTGACCCAATGGAAAATTCTTTCCTGATCCCAAATATGGTGATCAGTTAGACCCTGAGCATTTCAGCAAGACCCACCAACCAGACACCTGGGGAAGAATTATCTATAGTAACTCAGAGCCCTCCCCATCTAGTCTCTCATCATTAGCTGTTGGGGATATTTTCTACTAGTCATTACACATTGGCTACATGCCATTGTAGGCAGACTCATCATACCATCCCCTCCATAAACTTATCAAGTTCAAGCATGAAGCCACTTAGGTTTCTTGCCCCCACTGCTCATATCTGGGGCAGGCGATTCTCCCCCAGTTGTAAAGATCAAGGATAAAGCACATAGGTAACTTAGGAACCTATGTCCCATTTTCAAAAGTGACTGTGGCCTTTAGGGGTGTCTCAGGGGTTCTGTCCACACCACAATAAAAAACCCGCAGCATCAAGTCTCAGAGCCTGGATCAATTGATGCCTGCTCGTGGGGCTAAAATTGTGGTGGGCAAGCCTGGGTTTAATTAAACCGGTTTAGCTGAACTGTTGCAAACCCCTGTGTAGACATTCTTCATGACTGCTATTCTTATTTCAGTTGAAGAGCAGCTTATTCCAATTTAACTTAAACCTGTTCCCAATCAGTTTACACAAAAAATCAAAATAAGACAGTGAAATTAGCATCTCTACACTGACTTTTGCACTGGTTTAACTAAATCAGTTTGGAGTCACTGGGTCTGATTCCCCTCTCACTCACCCCGCTGTAAATCAGGAGTAACCCCACTGATGTTAATGGCCCAAGATGCTAGCCAAAATTCAGTTGTTTCTGAAAGGAGGAAAACTGAATGATATGAGCTAGGATATCTAGTGAGTACAGAGGTAGTTGGAGGGAGCATTAAAAGCCCCCAGGTTCTGGAGAAAGCTGGGGAATTAATCTGCTCAGATCATTCTTTTAGCTCTTTTCGGAACCTTTCCAATGGTTTTGTCTATTCCATTGTTTCAGGTTTCAGCTGTCTGCTCCGGCACTGCACCAGGATCCTTCTAACTCCCACGTTTCTAGTTAAGGGCTGAGTTCAGGCTGAGAGTTTGGCTCTGGTGTTTGTTGCTTGAAGTTCGAGGGGTCTACAACACTATGCCATTGTTAGCATCCTCCCTGGGGCAGATTGTGGTAGTATCCAGTCGTTTTAGTTGAATGGATGAGAGTGTGGAGACGAAGAGAGAGAGAAAGAGCATATGGCCCTTGTCTCTTCTTTTATGCTCTTCCAGAGGGTCTCACGGACAAACACATAGGATCCAGGGTGGCCTCTGTCTTTGAATTTCCATGCTGCATTCCCCAAAGGAGCCAGTAGATGGTACTGGAGTATTGCAAAGAGTCTGTAGCTGATATTTCTTTCTGTGGTGAGCTGGCTGACAAGCTTTACTCCTGGAGAAAATCTGCGACACTGCGGCGCAGCAGAAAAATGCACCATCGCTCCCCCCATCCCCTTTGCTTCCTTGCAGAAAATGGTTTCTGCGGGGAAGCAAAGAGAAGCTGCACCAGTGCTCACTCACCTCCTGGCAGCTCAGATGCTCAGTTCCCCAGCCCGGGGAGAGGAAAATCACTTGGGGGCGGGGGTCTGGGGATGCCCTGGGGTACCCAGGGACATTAGTGGGGAGGGGGGGGGAGGAGAACGGAGATGGAGTTGCCCCTCCTCCTCCCCTGCACAACGCAGCCAGGGCTGGGTCAGATCAACCTCCAGAAACTTCCCCTGGCTGCAGGAAGCTCTGCCGCGGGAGTGGGTCAGGGTGTGTGTGTGTGTGGGGGGGGGTGAGGCTCAGCGGGGGGGTCTGGGTTGGGTGGACAGGGGAAGCAACTCCCTGTACAATGACCCCTGCCCCCACCCATGCACCTGGACCCCCCCCCACCTGTGCATCCCCCTGGATCAGGAGCCCCCTGAACCCCCCCAAGCCTTACTTCCTGCATAAGGAGCCTCCCACACCTGGATCCCCACCCCACTGGGCCCCAACCAGTTACAACCCGACCCCCCACCAAGCCCCAGTCCTCCCCCCACCGCTGAGCCCTAACCACTTTCACCCCCCTGCAGAGTCCCATTCCCCCTGCACCCAGCCCCTGTACACGCAGATTCCCCCCAGACCCCCCACTGAGCTGCCCACATCAGATTGAGCCACACAGAACTCTTGAGTGAGTTCTTCACCAAAATAATAATAATAAAAAAAAAATTCTGCATTTTATTTGTCAACATAACACAAACACAATAACAATATAATCACACCATTTTCAATTATTTGCTGACAAGCATTTTGAAATAAATTACCAAAATAATTGAAAATGGTGTGATTATATTGTATTATTTTGACAAAATATGCAGAATTTTAAAACGTGTGCAGAATTTTAAATTTTTTGGTGCAGAAAAACACCCCTTTCAACAATTTCCTATAAAAGTCGTGAAGTAATTTACAATAAGGTTGGGTGTTTAGGGGTGTTCTTGCCAGAAAACCATTTTGGTCCTTTTTTTTTTTTAAATACAGCAAATGCATATCCTCCAGACACAACTTGCAGTGACATCTGACCAACTAACTTCATAATCTTATTGTCCTGATTGGTCCCTATACTTAACCAAGTAGAATAAAATAGATAACTCAAATGTTACAGGGTATAGGTTTTCCATTCTTACATAGAACATGCTGTTCTGAGTCTCAAAACACGTATGTTCCACAGTTCATACAAGCAAACATTCAGAGGAGACATCTGTTTTGGAAAGAAAACATATTACAAATATCACACATGATTCAATTCAAAGGACTTTGAGAAGATGCAGGGAGAGTGGTTTTGGGATTAAGGGAAGTAAGTAGGTCTCAATGGAGTCCCACACACATGGCTTCCTGGGGAACCTATCCGTTCAATAGTAACGGCCTCAAAGTATCTCCAGCAAATCCACCCTTGTTACTTTACAATGAGGCCATTTCACATAGAATTAGAGGGATAACTCGGTGTAAACACCAGTCCAGTGGCAAGTGCTGGATGGAGGGGAGGGGATTACCCTTTTGAATTCGCTGTGAGAAACAGCACTAATGTGGAGTTCAGGTTGCCCACTGTTGCTTCCTGTCTTTCCACAATTCGGAGTGTGGCTAAATGTAACCCCATATTTCCTGGTTTCCAGAGAGTTAAGGTGAAGTCTCCCACACCATTCCTCCAACAACCTTAACTCTGTCGTCGGAACAGGCCGGAGGTACTAGGCCCAAACCAGGCCTGATCTGTCCCTGACAAAATCGGCCATTTTGTGTCGTGTCCAGCCCCATGTTCTACCATCACTCCCCCTCTGATGGACTCACTGACCCTCCCTGCTTTAGGTATAGCTGGGATCACCAGGGGATTAGACGTAGCCAGTGGCCGGAGCTCGGACTGCCATCTGAAGAGAGGGACAGCTGCAACTAGTGGGGTCAGGGTCCTTTTCTTCGGGGTTGTGCTATGCAAGGAGTCTGAGTAGCTGAGCAAAGTGGACCCTCTTGGATCTAAAATCTAAGAATATATGACAGTTTTTCAAAAAAGCCTGTAGAGTTAGTGGTGGATTACCGCACGGGCCTATGGGGCCCATGCCCAGGGGCCCCGGCCAATTTGGGGCCCCTGGAAAAATCTCCCCCTGTTGTGGTCCCAGGGCTGGAGAAGCAGTGGAAGCATAGAGCTTCTCCGGTCTTGAGGCTGTAGCAGGGGGCTGGGAGGAGCAGAAAGGAACGAGCGGAGGGTGGGGCAAGGGAGGAAGTGGTGGAACAGGGCAGGGATGTGGGTGGAACGAGGGCGGGGCTGTGGGGGAAAGGGCAGAATGGGGTGGGGCTATGGGCGGGGCCACAGACAGAGGAGGTGGGGCGGGGCCAGTTCCAGCACTGGGGCCTCCCCACTTGCTGCAGCCCAGGGCCCCAGGACCTGGATCTGCCTCTGGTAGAGTTGCAAGGCCATGATTATGGCTGTGGCAGTCATCTCCCCATGCTGACACTGCACTAAATACGTCAGAAAGAAAGGCGAATGAGAGCGCTTCACCCCATCCTCACACCCCCTTGTGTGTCCCCCAGCACCCCACCTCTGCACTGGATTTCACACGGTGCCATGCACCCTCAATGCTGCATTATTGCCTGGGCCGTTCTGGCAGCTCATATGGCCCTGCCCCGTGAGGCTCAGTCAGAGCAAACCGAAGAGATTTTCTCTGGGACCTCTCCTAGGACGAGGCTGACTGGATGAAAAGCTCTGGCCGCTGCGGTGGTTTGTCCGGAGCAGGTGAAGTGTTTGAGTACTGGGCAGGGTTAGCTGGCTCATGTTTGCTAGGCCTGAGACCTAAACATGACCTTTATCCTAGTCTAGACAGAACCTAAGAGTTTCTCCAGCATTTCTTTTGTGCACTTTCTTCACGGCTCTCCACCTGTTTGGGAAAAAGACAGTCCTGCCACCCCTCACAGGGACTTATTGGGGCCCCACCCCAATGGCTCAGAGTTAGGGCTGGGTGTGGGGGGTGCAGTGTGGGAGAGTTTACTCTAATTCTCTGTTTCCTGGTTTCCAGAGGGTTAAGCTGAGCCACATTCTGGAAGGACAATGAGGCAGCCCTCAGCCACCCCAAGAAAACATGGGAATCAGAAGGGAAAATCTCCTGTATCCCTTGCCACCTTCACCTTGATGGCAACATCATGGAGAACATGCACCAATGCTCTGTAGAACTTTCACTTCCATCGCTAACAGGATCCAAAAAGCAATAAGCACCCGGCTTCATCCCAGTCACCCGCTAATGTAAGACCTGAATTCCAGTCATACCGAACTCCTACTCTGGTATCAACAGAGCAGCACATCTCAGAACCTGTGCTTTTGGGAAGTTAATCTGCTTAAACAGCCCTGAGATCACTGCTGAGGTTTTGTGTCCAAGCGTGAGTTGGATGGAAGCGTGGGGGCATGTTGCTTTTTGGTCTCTGCTGGAGTGGAAAACAGTTAGTTCCAGGACAGTTTTCCCCCTCCACCTCCCATCCCAATCTCCAAGTAACCCACCCACCAGCACCCAAGCTCCTGCTCCCATTGGCCGAGCCCATCAGGCAACAACTCAACTTCCAAATATTCTCTACCCCTCCCTGGCACCCACCATCATGCCGCATGAATCTCCAGTCTCTCAGTCCCCCGGTGCTCACAGCCAACCAACCATAGATCCCACGGTCCCCAGATGTGTGATTGGAGCAGAATCACAAGGGAACCAAATAACAAACCAAAACAAAACATTGTGGCTGTCTACTGCATGTGATTTCTCCGATGTCTAGTAAGGCGTGAGCTGTTGCTGAAGTTTTTCCCACAGATGAGGCATTTATAGGGTTTCTCTCCCCTATGGATCGTTCTCGGGTGACCAGACAGCAAGTGTGAAAAATCAGGACAGGGGGTGGGGGGTAATAGAAGCCTATATAAGAAAAAGACCCAAATATCAGGACTGTCCCTATAAAATCGGGACATCTGGTCACCCTAGATCCTTCTCTGATGTCTACTGAGGTCTGAGTTCACACTGAAGCTTTTCCTACAGTCGGGGCATTTGTAGGGTCTTTCCCCTGTGTGGATTCTGTGATGGGTAAGAAGGATTGATCTGCGATTGAAGCTTTTCCCGCACTCAAGGCACCTAAAGGGTCTCTCTCCTGTGTGGATTCTTTGATGTTTAATAAGGTAGGACGTTGCACTGAAGCTTTTCCCACAGTTGGGGCATTTATAGGGTTTATCTCCTGTGTGGGTAGCCTCGTGGATAAGAAGGTAGGAGTGCACGCGGATGCTTTTCCCACACTTAAGGCACTCACAGGGTTTCGCAGCTGTATGGATTTTCTGATGGGTGCTCAGCGTTGAGCTCAGGCGGCTTTTCCCACAGTCAGGGCATCTGTAGGGTCTCTCCCCTGTGTGGATCGTCTGATGTACAATCAGGGCTGAGCTTGCGCTGAAGCTTTTCCCACAGTCAGAGCATTTGTGGGGCTTTTCACCAGTGTGGATCCTCTGATGTGTGATAAGGTGCGAGCTCTGACAGAAGCTTTTCCCGCACTCAAGGCATTTAAAGGGTCTCTCCCCCGTATGGATCCTCTGATGTCTACCAAGGTCTGCGCTCACACTGAAGCTTTGGCCACACTCAGGGCAGTTATAGGGTTTCTCACCAGGGCTGATTCTCTGATGGGCTTGAATATTTTTAGTTTGCCTGAGAGCTCTGCCAGGGGAAGTGGCTCTGCCCTGTGCCTCCTCCACTGGGATCTTTTCCTGACCTGAGCTGCCTCGACTCTCACAGGCCGCCACCTGCTCAGGAATCTGGCAAACGTTCCCTTCGGTGTTTCCCAACACTGCCCCTTGTGGACAATTCTCCTCCTTTACATTTACCGCCCCATCCTCTGCTGGAATAAAGGGGCAAAATTCCAAGTCATTCCTTGTGCTGGGAAGTAAAGAATCCTTGGGAAGGGGAAACGGCAGAAATAAATAATGATATGATCTGAAATTAGGGGCCAAATCCCCCAAAGCAGAAGGACCAGATCTGCTTCCACATAACACCCTGAATACTCAGGAAAGGGAGCAGGAGGAGGAGAGTGGTGTATTTGTGGGTCAGGGAAGCCATGAGGATGTGACTGCTGCTGGGGCAAACCTGACCAGGTGAGATGGGGCAGAACTGTGGGGAGGGATCACGGGGCAAATCCCAGCTGCTTCCTTCCCTCACCCCTGGTTTCCAAATTGATTTAACAGACTCCTCACCTGTGCAGATTCCTCGTAGACTCTCCCCTTCCTCTGCATCCAAGGGGCCCGGCTCCTCCCCTGGCTCCATCAGAGAGATCTGGAGTAGAAATAGCCCCGGGTTAGATGGGCTCCCTGCACACAGGGTGAGTTTGTTCGCTCACATGTACCCAGGTGTGATTTTTGTACTGATTTTTTAGTATGGAACAGCTGACTTGTCTTTGAATGTGAAGAGTTAAAATCAGACACGTGGCTTTTCTATGAGAAGAAATGATGCTTTAATTCTCTAGTCACAGACCGATGCCACATTGTGCTAGCAGGGCTCCCTGCATGCTGGCAGCTGAGAGGCCATGAGGCCTAGTGGGTAGGTCACGAGATAGACACTCATGAGACCGGGGTTCTGTTCTCAGCTCTGTCATTGTCCTAACGAGCTAAGGTCTCTTTCTCCTCATTCTTCTGTTCTAGCACAAGGGACCAATGTCCAAATATCATGAATGAGCCCTCAAAAATCATGAGATTTTTTCTGAAATATTCTGCCATTTAAAGAAGATATTGAAACTATATTTGAGATGAATTTTGTTTGCCTCCTTGCTTTGGAGTCTCTTGGGTTCATATTTTCTCTGCTACCGTCAGGGCTAGAATGTCACTTAATTTTTTTAAAAGAATCCTGAGAGCTTCATGGAATCACAGGGCTCCTGGAGCTGGGGCTCTAAGAAAAAAAAATCACCCAAAGGGTGCTTGACCCCTGCTCCACCCTAGGCCCTGCCCACACTCCACCTCTTCCTCCAAGCCCCCACCTTGCCCCGCCTCTTCCTGCCCCTGCCCCACCTCTTTCTGCCCCCACTGCTCCCTCTCCCCCCAGTGCCTCCTGCATGCCGTGGAACAGCTGATTCGCAGCAGGTGGGAGCGGGAGTCCCTGACCCGTGAGGCTGCCTGTGGGTGCTGAGCACCCACTGTTTTTTTTTTCATGGGTGCTTCAGCCCCAGAGCACCCACGGAGTCGGTGCCTATGCCCAATATCATGAGACTTGTGATTAAAAAAAAAATCACAAGAGTTGGCAGCCCTGAGACAGGGAGACAGAAATGGTGCTTGACCCTTTCTGGAAATCAGCCCCCAGTGAGAAGACTCTAGCTGGACAATCAAAACCTGGGACACCCAAAGTCACTGGTCCCTTTCGATGACTAGCTTTCAGACTTGCCCATACCAAGGGCAATCCTCGTGCCACAGAGCCAATATAGCAACTCCTCTGCCACTACCCAACCAATTCACAGCCCAAGTGTGTCTCCTCCCTGCTGTGTTCCCAGGTGTCAGAATGGCCCCTGACCCCATTAACCATTAGTGTGGGAAGGGAACACTAAGATGCAACCAGATCTGTTATTAAGGCTACGATTCTGTCACAGAGGTCACTGATTCCGCAACTTTCTGGGACCTCTGGGACTTCTTCTGGGGCAGGGCTGGAGCAGCTGTCATCCCCGGGGGGCTGCTGGAGCAGTGGCTGCCAGAACAGCTGACCAGTGGTCAGCCCCGGGGCCGCCGGAGCAGCGGTCCCCAGCCTGCCGGAGCAGCGGCTGGGGTTGGGTCAGTCCCCCTGGGGCTGGAGCAGGAGTGGTCAGCCCCTGCCACAGCAGCTGCAAGCCCCAGCAGAACTCCATTTGTCCTCCACCCCCAGGGTATTTTTAGTAAAAGTCAGGGACAGGTTGTGGACTTACGTGAATTTGTGTTTATTGCCCACGACCTGTCTGTGACTTTTACTAAAAATACCCGGGACAGAATCTTAAGCTTATTAATATAGTTTTGGTTTGGGCTAAACCTTATAGTGGGTCAGGTCTCACTGCTGCCCTCCATTTAGAATCAATGTAAAGAAGGCATCATAATCAGCTGACTGAAACAAAACGCAGGCCCATGGAAATGGGGCGTAGAAGTCGAATCATGGCCCAAGGGGCTTGAAATGCAGGGGCTAGGGCTTTGATTGGTATCTGTGTGTGTGTGCACGCACCAGAGGCAGACACAGGCACAGAGAGACAGGAACAAGGAGAGAGAAAGCCAAGCAGACAAAGCCTGAGGCCCTGAGATAAAGCTAAGAGAAAACGATTTTGAGTGCAGAGTGCTGCTGGGAAATGCAGGCTTGGAATAGTCTCCTGGTTTTTGGTTCCTTAGTGTGTACACTGACACAATTAGGTCGATGTCAGCTGCCTTACGACAACCTAACTCTGTAATGTAGACCGACCAGGCCTCAGTGTCAGACCATCTAGCCAACCCCTTAACAACGGAAGGGGTTAAGGGAAATAGAGCGAGGCGGGGGAGGGAGGAAGCCTCCGGTAATTCCTTTAGTTTAAAATGTTTTAGCTGGTTTTCCATGACACCCACACAATGGGGGGCTGCAGACACTCAGACGCAAATACCTCTGATGGCAAAGGAGCAGTGTGAGCCACACAACCTGTATCACAGTTGTCAAGCCATGAACAATAATGGTTCATTTAACATCTGAGTCAGCCTTGTATTCTGTGTCCTCAGTGCTTAGCAAAAGTGTGTTAACTAACCTCCATTAGCAATCCCCCCTGGAAAAACCGCGTGGAGACAAGGCAACGTAGTTTCACCAAAGGGCCAAAGAGGTGAGGTCAGCACCGTGGCCCTCACCCAACCAATGCAAAGGAGCAACAGGAGCATTCATTTTAGAAAAGCCTGGATTTTGGCAGCCCAGAACAGTCAACTTGTCCAAAGGAGGAAGGTCACTGAAATGTATCAGAACAAACTATGTGGCCTACATAGAAGGCTAGGAAATTAAAATATGCAATTAGAAATATTATCAACATCTGCGTATGTAACACATGAAGTAACAGAAGAGTAAAATGGCCACCAGGCACTGCTACTTCAGTGGGACTGAGCATCCTCTATTCGTACCTGCTTGCTCAGGACAGTAACAGCCAAGAAGTTTGTCACATCACACCGGCCTCTGCCACCAGCGCTAAACCCACTGAAACGTTGTTAAAATAGGAACAGAATCTCTGAACCAAACTGCAAAAAGGAGCAGAATCAAAGGAGCCGCTTTGGGGGATCCCCCTGACACTGTCCCCAGGGCAGCGCATCCCCCCAGCAGCGCGGGGACCAGGCAGAGGCAGAAACTGGCTTTTCCTATCCCTGCTCCTCCCCAGGAAAGTCAATCTGCCCCGGGCTGCTGCAGGGAATGGGGCTGGGCAGGGCTGGGAGCTGGGACCTCCCTCCTCACTGATTGCTCCTGCTGCCCCTGCCAGACACTCCCCCAGTCTCCCTCCTGCCTCCTCCGGTCCCCTCGGGCTGGGAGACTCGGTCCCTGGCCCGGCCCGGGGCATTCGCTCTCCCGGAGCTGGCTCGGCTCCTGCAGGCGCTCAGGTGGGCAGAGCCGGGGGGGGGGGGGGAGGTCAGGGAGAGCAGCAGCTCTGGGACTTGCAGACCCCCGCTCCCCCGGGAGCAGAGCTGGGGCGAGGAGGGGCCGTTGGTGCGGAGTCACTTTCCTGTAGGGTTACCATTCGTCCGGATTCCCCCGGACATGTCCGGCTTTTAGAGCTAAAAATAGCGTCCGGGGGGAATTTGTAAATGTCCGGACTTCCCCCCCATGCAGAGCACGCGCGGCTAACAGGGCAGCCGGCCGGATGGTGCCACTTACATGGGGCTCCGACAGCCAGAGAGAGCCCCTCCTCCTCTCCCCTGCAGCTGAGATCACTCCCTCCCTCCCTGCATTCGCAGATCACCAGCCGGCAGTTCGCACCGGCAGTCTGGAGCTCCTCCCCCGCTCCTCCTCCCCGGCACGCTGGTCTGAGCGGCAGGGTAAGGGGGCCAGGGGGTCAGAGAAGGGGCAGGGAGGTTGTGGAGGGGGCAGTCAAGAGACAGGGAGTGGGGGGGGTTGGTATTCAGGGGGGGCTTTCTGGGGGTGTGGATAAGGTTTTGGGCAGTCAGGGTACAGGTAGGGGGTAGGGCCCTAGGGGGGGCGGTTAGGGTGGGGGGGTCTCAGGAGGGGGCAGTTAGGGGACAAGGAACAGGGATACTTAGGTAGGGGGTGGGGTTCTGGAGGGCAGTTGGGAGCAGGGGTCCCAGGAGGGGGCAGTCAGGGGACAAGGAGCGGGGGGGGTGTTTGGGAGTTCTGAGGGGGGCTGTCAGGTGGCAGGGGTGGGGAGAGGGATCGGAGCAGTCAGGGGACAGGGAGCAGAGGGGTTTAGATGGGTCGGGAGTTCTGGGGGGGGCTATCAGGGGGTGGGGAGTGGTTGGATGGGGCATGGAAGTCCCGGGGATCTGTCTGGGGTGGGGGTGTGGATAAGGGTTGGGGCAGTCAGGGTACAGGTAGG
>NW_020664772.1:174598-174879 GCF_002925995.2 Terrapene triunguis
TGGGGACGCCAAAAAGCGGTGCCCCCAATTTTTTTTTTTTTTTTTTTACAGCGGCCGCTGTGCTGGGAGGGAGAGGGAGTCTGAGCCGCCGGCAGGCAGCCCAGGAGTTCCCCTGGGTCAGCGCGCCGCCGGCAGCCCAGGGGAACCCCTGGGTCAGAGCTGCCGCACTGATCCCCGGGCTGGGGGGTGGGGAGCTGCCGCGGGGGGTGCTTCAAGGCGGGGGCGGAGCTGCCGCACGGCTCCCCGGGCTGGGGGGGAAGCTTCCGCGGGGGGGGGGGGGG
>NW_020664772.1:174979-207410 GCF_002925995.2 Terrapene triunguis
GGAAGTTTCACCTAGGGCGCGAAACTTCCTTGCACCGGCCCTGGCTGAGCCCGGGCTCCGAGCTCACAATGGAGGCGGCAGCAGCAGCCAGTGGTGGAGACAGGAAGGGACAGTAACTCAACCCTCCCTGAGATCCTGAACAGCCGCCTCTCGCTTAGCAGTAAATGGAGCCCTCTGGTGGCAGGAATTAATGAGACAGATTCACTGACAAAAAACTTTTGAGTTCATTGGCCTAGTGGATGAGGAAAGCTGCAGATCTCAAAGCGTTTAGTAACGCTCCTGATCCTGTCCTACATGACAGTATCATAAGCAAACTAGGGAAGTGCGGTCTAGATGAAAAGACTATAAGGTGGGTGCACAACTGGTTGAAAGAGTAGTTATCAATGATTCATTGTCAACCCTGGGGGAATGTATCTAGCTGGGTCCCAGCAGGGTCTGTCTAGATCCAGTACTATTCAATATTTTTATTCATGACTTGGATAATGGAGTGGAGACAATGCTTTTAACATTTGCACATGGCACCAAGCTGGGAGGGATTGCTAACATTTTGGAGGACAGGATTTAGAATTCAAAACACCCATGACAAATTGGAGAATTGGTCTGAAATCAACAAGATGAAATTCAAGTGTAAAGGACTTACACTTAGGAAGAAAAATAATCAAATGCACAACTAAAAAAATGGGGAATAACTTGCTAGGCAGTAGTAATGCAGAAATGGACGTGAGGGTTAGAGTGGATAAGAAATTCAATATGAGTCAATGATGTGATGCAGTCGATAAAAAGGCTGATATCTTTCTGGGCTGTATTACCAGGAGCGTCGTATGTAAAACACAGGAGGTAATTGTCTTGCTTTACTTGGCATTGGTGAGGCTCCAGCTGGAATATTGTGTCCAGTTCTGGGTGCCGCACTTTAAGAAAGATATAGACAAATTGGAGAGAGTCGAGAGGACAGCAACAAAAATAATCAAAGGTTTAGAAAACTGGACCTATGAGGAAAGGTTAAAAAAACTGGGCACGTTTAGTCTTGAGAAAAGAAGACCGTGGGGGTCTCAGTAACAGTCTTCAAATATGTTAAGGGCTGTTACAAAGAGTTTGGTGATCAATTGTTCTCCATGCCCATTGAAGGTAGGAGAAGAAATAATTGGCTTAATCTACAGCAAGGGAGATTTAGGTAAGATATCCTTATAGTTAGAAAGTTTTTCCTGATAGTTAAGTTCTGGAATAGGCTTCCAAGACAGACTGTGGAATTCCCAACATTGGAGGTTCTTAAGAACCAGTTAGACAAACACCTGGCAGGGATGGTCTAGGTTTACTTGGCCCTGACCCAGCACAGAGGGCTGGATTAGAGGACCTCTCATGGTCCCTTCAAGCCTACATTTCTATGAGTCGAAGTTGCCCAGTGGATTTCAAGCCCTTCTATAACATTTAGTTCAGCAAAATTCAATCCTTAACTCTGCAATGTCAATGGGAATTATCTGCGTGCGCTCCAGCTGCATTTACTGTGGTAGGTGTAGTTCTATTGAATGCTGGAGACATAGTCCTGACCCAATCCTGGGTGCAAATTTTCCCAAAGCAGGAACTGCAGCTAGGTAGTCACATTTCAAGGAAGGGCGTATTTTTCCAGGGCCACTATATAGCTCACCAGCCCACTCCATGTGTAGATGTGTGGTTCAGTCACCCTATGTTTGAATACTTCAGTGGCACACATGCCTGGGTTCCCACGGGCAGCTTGGAATAACACCTCTTTTTGCCAGCCAGGCACCGTGAGAACAGCTATGTCCTCCAAAACGTGCAATGTCTGAAATGAGAGAGAAGACTGATGTCACACTGCACTGCCACCGACCTTCCCCCCAACTCCATTGAGTTGAAAGAATTTTTTTTAAAAGCATTGTGATGTTAAACTTGCCGTTCTTGCAATAAACCCGGCTGTGTCCAGGCAGCATCCGGGGTCTGAAGCAGCCCTCTGCTGATACATGGAAGTTCAGTTAAAAAAAAGGAACATTTTCTGTCCTTGAACTTCTAAAAAGATTTTTTTCTGTGCTCCTCTGCTGAGCTATTCGAGACCATAACCCTCTGTGTCTGGTCCTGGTTCTGGCTCCTCAGCCTCTGCAGGCTGCAAGGTTCAAAAAAGAACTAGATAAATTCCATCAATGGCTATTAGCCAGGATGGGCCGGGATGGTGTCCCTAGCCTCTGTTTGCCAGAAGCAGGGAATGGGTGACAGGGGATGGATCACTTGATGATTACCTGTTTTGTTCATTCCCTCTGGGGCACCTGGCATTGGCTGCTGTCTGAAGACAGGATACTGGGCTAGATGGACCTTTGGTCTGACCCAGTATGGCCATTCTTATGTTCATACCTCCACAGCTTGCCCAGACTTGCAGAAGCCTGGCTCCCCATGCCTTCGCAGACTGTTCCAAGAGGAAGCGTTTTCACGATGAACTGATGGTTGATATTCTGGATGGGGCCAAGATGCAGGTCGAGTGCCAAAGGCAAAGGGACTTGCGGCAAGAGGAAAGACATGTGAAAAGCTCGGGCTGGCTTCACAGCATGAGGATAGGGTAACAGCAGGGGAGCAGACACTCCCTTCACAGTCCCTGGAACAAGAATGGCAGTTAAGGGAGGAAGATAAAACGCACCGGAGAGGGAACCGTTTGAGTGGCTGCTGTCTCTAATGGCCGCAAAGGCGCGGGCTCCTGCAGCACCCACATCATGGGCTGCATCCTCTCCGCAGTACCCTGGCCTGCATTCCAGAAACAGCTTGGACAACTCTACAGCTGGGTGGCCAGTGTAGTTGGGACCTATGAGTGGCTGGACAGGACAACTGTGCCCCATGGAGTCCTCAGTGCTGAACAACTCTCCTGTGAACGCCTTCACCCCCCCGCCTCAGCACCAAGTGTGTGGCAAACGTGGAAGGAAGGGAAAGGAGATCCGGGACCCAGGGATGAGCAATAGTGTGGGGATAGAGGGGGAGGTCTTGTACATAGCTCATCCGTTTGCACTTGTTTATGCACTTTGTTCTTGGTTACTTTTAGAGCTTGTGGTGTTGCTGGTGTTTTGGTGGGCTAGTGGCAAAGCTGGCCGGGCAGGCAAGGGTTTAATATTGTGCTTTTCCAATTCATGGGTAAAAATAAAGGTTTTTTATTTAATAAAGAATTGTATTGCCATCACTGCAACACATCGTATAAGGTGTATTTCAAATAATAAAGGGAAACACATGATCAGGGACAACTGGGAGGTTCTAAGCAAAACACACATCTCAATACAGCTATATACATCAATCCACGCTGCTTCCTCCCCCCAATCCTATTTCATAAGCAGTCACATCATTCAAAAGTACAATTCGGCAAACAACCCTCCCTCCCATACAAGCAATCAATGTCACCCCAGTCCCCAAACAAGCCCATTCATAGAGGTACTATTCTCCCTCTTCCATTGGCCTATGCACATCCATAATGCAGGAGCACAAAGCACCCCTGATTTCTGTTGCCTGGGTACATCCAGATCCAGCTGTGGTTGCTGAGTGCACCAGTGCAGTGGCCCATCGCTGTCCTAGGTCCATTCAGGAGGAAATGCCCCACCTCTGGCTTCACAACGGTTGTGACAAGCACAGCAAGCCACAGTGGCAGATGCCCAGGGCTGACTCGAAACTCTGGGGGGCAGGTGTTCTCCCTACCCTCTCTAACTGAAGCCCCAACAGGTGTGCTGGGGTTCACGGAGGCTCCCTGCGCGGCTCAAGCCCCAAATTCTGGCACGAGTCCCAGTGGGGCTGAAGCCACGAGTTCCAGCGCCCACCACAGTCCACTTAAAAGCCGCTGGCAGTTCAGATTTGGACCACAGGGCACCTATTGACTACCCCTGGTCTACTCCTTCACATGCTGGCTCCAGTTTCTGGAAGCACCCAGAGCAAAATGACGGTTTGGCAGGATGTGTTGGCAGCTGTTCAAACTTCCTGCAACGTGCGGTGTGGACAGTCAAGATTTTCCATGCCACACCACGAACGAAGGGCTAGACCAGCCACACTTCCGGAGGGTGTTGGAAGACTGCCATCTGGTTGGTTGGACTCAGATCTGCGTACTGCAGTGTGGATGCTGGAGCCTAGGTTAAAAAATTCTTAACCTGGGTTTGGCAATCAGTGCAAATGTTCAAGCCATTGTTTCTCAAACCGAGCATCTGCTGACTCAAGTCCCGCTAACCCTGGGCTTGCATTGCAGTGCAGACACACCCTACTTCAGCGGAAAAACTCTTTCTGTTGCCATACGCAGCACCTACATGTGGTCAAAATTTCAAGGAGGTCCTTGGGCGGGGGGAGGTTTTCTCGAAAACATTTTCTTTGATGTGTTCTGGACATTTTCTCCCTCCCACAGAGAGTTAACTTTAGCATTTTTTAGAAGGGGAGAAGTTTTTATTTTTGAAGACAGAAGAGGGAGGGGCTAAAAGGTAGACCTTGGTTGCAACAGAAATGACGGACAGAGACAACAAAAAGGAACCAGTAAGAAGATGCTGGAGAGCATTTTTCACTTTGAAAAATGATTTGTAAAAGCTGGCTCGACTTGAACACTACCCACCATGAGCCATTTCTACTCAAAGCACCAGGGTTTGGGGATGGAGGAGAAAAAGCATGAGCTCAGAATATTGGGGAAAAACATTTGTTTGAAAGTTTCTATATATAAGTAACACAAAGAAAACTGCATTTAGTGACAGTGAAGGTGGCATCAGAACATGCCAGCCACCCAGAGCCTTAAAACATGGAAATTAGAAGGGAAAAGACTCCTGTATTCCTTGCCATCTTCATATCAGCTACAACATTGTGGATAACGTGCACCAACGCTCCATAAGGCTTTCACTTTCATCGCTAACAGACACCAAAAAGAAACATTCACCCCATTCAACGCTCTGCATAACCTGACTGGTGAAGTCGTACTCTCGAGTATCAACAGTTGAACACATCTGACTCTTCCACAGCCTGTGTATTTGGGAACTTAATCTGCTTTAACAGTCAATTCTGAGGTTTTGTAACAGACCATGAGTTGGATGGAAGTTGGGGGGTATATTGCTTTTCATTCTCTGTTGGAGAAGGAAAACATTTAGAGTTCAGGACAGTTCTCCCATCTCAGTCTCCAAGTACCCACCAGCACCCAACCTCCCTCACCCATTGGCTGTGCCCATCCAGCAACAACCCAACTTCCAAATATTCCATTCCCCAGCACTCTCCATTTTGCCTCCCAGATCACCAATCTCTCAATGCCCCAGCGCCCATCTGTAATGAATGTGGGAATTTTCTGCAATATTTTTATGAATCTCCTTCCTTAGAGGTTTTTAAGGTCAGGCTTGACAAAGCCCTGGCTGGGATGATTTAGTTGGGGATTGGTCCTGTTTTGAGCAGGTGGTTGGACTAGATGACCTCCTGAGGTCCCTTCCAACCCTGATATTCTATGATTCTATTAACAATATGAGTCTCAGTTGGCCATTTGTCTTTGCATTGTTACTCATTGGATGCAGAGAGAATAAAATGCTTCTCCTGGAACAGGGAAGGAGACATATGATGTTTGATCTCTCTGTGGTGGCGTGAATGCACCCTCAGAAGCTGGCTAGAACCAAAACATACCAATGGAAGATCCAGAAGAGACAATGACAGACATTAAGCCTTAACAACAGGTGGTTCAAGCAGGCTGAATGTGTGAACACAGCATGGCTTTTTCTGGAGAACAGAGACAAGAGGTATCAGGGATCATTGTTTAAGAAGAAGGTTCACAGACACATAGGAGTTCTCATTCAGGACTGAGAGATAGAAGGACAGAGAGAGAAGATGGATCCTACAACAGCATGGCTTTGTGAAGCCCTGGCTTTGACCAGTCTGAACTCGGTTTTAACCTTTGCTTCTCTAAGGCTATGTCTACACTAGAGAACTTACAGCGGCACATCTGTACCGATGCAGCAGCACCATTATAAGATCTCTCGGGTAATCGCCCTATGCCGACAGGAGAGCTCTCACCCATCAACATAATTAAACCACCCCAACAACAGCTTCTCCCACTGACATAGCACTGTGCACACTAACACTTATGCTGGTGAAATTTATGTTGCTCAGGGCTGTGTTTTTTTCACACCTCTGAGCGATGTAAGTTTTGCCAACATACGTGGCAGTGTAGGTATGGCCTAAGTTAACCTAAGGACTTCCTGATACTGTATCCCAGTTGATTATTTAAACCTATCCTGTTTGGAAAACACCTGCCTGGTGTTGCTACCAACACCACCTGAAGTGCATTGACCCCTGAAGGGTGTGGGGGGGGGGAGTCTCAGACCAGGAGTCTACCTCAGATGGATTCACTGTGCAGAGCTCAGCATGAGGAACAGGAGTGTTGGAGTCCAAAGGCTCAGTCTCGGAGGTGTTGAGGCCGGAGGGGCTGCCTTTGTGGCCAGGGCATGGCATGGACCCTTTAAATCCATAACGGGTACCCTGTAAAACCCAGCCAAGCATAGACCCCATCATCCCCATTTGACTGAGTGTAGCAGAACCATTAGAAACACCTTAAAAACCTCTAAGGAAGGAGATTCATAAAAATATTGCAGAAAATTCCCACATTCATTACAGATGGGCGCTGGGGCATTGAGAGATTGGGGGGGGAGGGATAGCTCAGTGGTTTGAGCATTGGCCTGCTAAACCCAGGGTTGTGAGTTCAATCCTTGAGGGGGCCACTTGGGGATCTGGGGCAAAATCAGTACTTGGTCCTGCTAGTGAAGGCAGGGGGCTGGACCTGATGACCTTTCAAGGTCCCTTCCAGTTCTAGGAGATGGGATATCTCCATTATTTCTATTTTCTTTTCTATTTCTAAAAGCAACAATGAAAAACATTGTGAACACCTATTCCATGTGTATTTTCAGATGCCTTATAAGGTGGGAGCTCTGACGGAAGCTTTTCCCACACTCGGGGCATTTATAGGGTTTTTCTCCCGTATGGATCCTCTGATGTGTTTTAAGAAGTGAGTTCGACTGGAAGCTTTTCCCGCACTCACTACATTTAAAAGGTCTCTCCTCAATGTGGATTTTCTGGTGTCTAACAAGGCCTGAGGTCACACTGAATCGTTCCCCACAGTCGGGGCATTTATAGGGCCTGTCTTCTGAGTGGATTCGCCGGTGTCTCCTAAGGGCTGAGCTGTCAGTGAACCTTTTCTCACATTCGAGGCATTTAAAGGGTCTCTCTCCTGTATGGATTCTTTGGTGTTTCAAAAGGGCTGAGCTGTGACTAAAGCTTTTCCCACATTCAGGGCATTTATAGATTTTCTCTCCTGTGTGGATTATCTTATGTTTAATAAGGCTTGAACTGTCACTGAAGCTTTTCCCACATTCCGGGGATTTATAAGGTTTCTCTTCTGTGTGGATTCTCCTGTGTTTAATGAGGCCTGAGCGGTCACTGAAACTTTTCCCACAGACGAGGCATTTATAGGGTCTCTCTCCTGTGTGGGTTCTTTGATGTACAATAAGGGCTGAATTCACACTAAAGGTTTTCCCACACTCAGGGCATTTATAAGGTTCTTCTCCTGTGTGGTTTCTTTTATGTTTAATAAGTCCTGAGCAGTCACTGAAGTTTTCCCCACAGACCAGGCATTTATATGGTCGCTCACCAGTGTGGCTTCTCTGATGTCTAGTAAGGTGTGAGCTCAGACGGAAAGTTTTACCACAGTCAAGGCATTTATAGGGTCTTTCTCCCGAGTGGAGTCTCTGATGTACAATGAGGTCTGAGTTCACACTGAAGCTTTTCCCACAGTCGGGACATTTATAGGGCTTCTCTCCAGTGTGGATTCTCTGATGCGTGATAAGAGTTGATCTGCGATTGAAGCTTTTCCCGCACTCAAGGCATTTAAAGGGTCTCTCTCCCGTGTGGATTCTTTGATGTTTGATAAGGTAGGACCTTGCATTGAAGCCTTTCCCACAGTCGGGGCATTTATAAGGTTTATCTACAGTGTGTATCCTCTCATGTGTAAGAAGGTAGGAGCTCACTCGGAATCTTTTCCCACATTTGAGGCACTCATAGGGTTTCTCTGCTGTATGGATTTTCCGATGAGTACAAAGGGTTGAGCTCAGACGGAAGCTTTTCCCACAGTCGAGGCATTTATAAGGTTTAGCACCAGTGTGGATTCTCTGATGTCGAACAAGGCATGAGCGCAGGATGAAGCTTTTCCCACAGTCAGGGCACTTGTAGGGTCTCTCTCCCGAGTGGATTGCCTGATGTACAGTAAGGGCTGAAATCACACGGAAGCTTTTCCCACAGTCAGTACAGTTATAGGGCTTCTCTGCCACATGGATTTTCTTGTGTTTTATAAAGGCTGAGCAATCACTGAAGCTTTTCCCACAGTCGGGGCATTTATAGGGTCTCTCTCCTGTGTGGGTTCTCTGATGTTTCATAAGGTCAGAGCTTGCACAGAAGCTTTTCCCACAGTCAGAGCATTTGAAGGGTTTATCTATAGTGTGGGTCCTCTCGTGCATAAGAAGGTAGGAGCGCACTCGGAAGCTTTTCCCACATTGTAGGCACTCATAGGGTTTCTCTGCCCTGTGGATTTTTTCATGTGTCCTAAGTGTTGAGTTCTGACGGAAGCTTTTCCCGCAGTCGGGGCACTTATAGGGCTTCTCTCCAGTGTGGATTCTCTGGTGAGTAACAAGGATTGATTTCTGATTGAAGATTTCCCCACACTCCATGCATTTATAGGGTCTCTCATCAGTGTGGATTGTCTGATGCACAGCAAGGTCTGAGCTCACATTGAAGCTTTGGCCACACTCAGGGCAGTTATAGGGTTTCTCTGCAGTGTTAATTCTGTGATGGGCTTTGTTATTTTTAGTTTTCCTGAGAGCTCTGCCAGTGGAAGTGGCTTTACTCTGTGATGTCTCTCCAGGATTTTTTTCCTGACTGTCTGATATGCATTGAGAGTCACATGCCGTCACCTGATCAGGACTTGAGGAAACTTTCCCTGCCAACATTCCCAATAAACTCCCATGTGATGCTGCTTCCTCCAGACAATTCTCCTCCTTTATCTTCACCATCCCATCCTCTGTTGGAATAAAGAGGGAGAATTGAGACCTGATTCATTTCTTGTGCTGGGAAGTAAAGAATCCTTGGAAAGGGGGAACAGCAGAAATAAATAATAATGATATTGTCTGAAATTAGGAGCCAAATCCCACAACGCAGAGGGACCATTTCTGCTCCTACGTAACACCTCAACTGCCAGGAAAGGACAGAGGATGATGGGAAGAGAGGTGTATTCGTCAGTCAGTGAGTGTGGGAAGGAAGTCATGACTGACACACCTGCCAGGAGGATGTGACCCCTGCTGGGACAACCCTGACATGCGTGAAGAGGGGCAGAACTGGGGCCTTGGTGGAAAAGCCAGCTGGTTTGTTCACTCGCCCGTGGTTTCTGAGTTGGCTTAACAAACTCCTCACCTGTGCAGGCGCCTCTCATGATCTCCCCTTCCTCTGCATCCAAGGGGCCCGGCTCCTCCCCTGGCTCCATCAGAGAGATCTGGAGTAGAAATAGCCCCGGGTTAGATGAAGCGTGGACTCCCTGCAGGCTGGGTGAGTTTATTGGCTCACTTGCAGGCGGGTGCAATTTTTATTGATCTTTTATTATGAAAGAGGAAAGTGGTGTTTAAAAGTGAAGAGTTAAAATCAGGGGACAGAAGCTTTAATTCTCTCTCCAGTCACCGATCGATGCCACCTTAGGTTGTTGCTATAGCAGGGCTTCCTGCATGCAGCCAGCTGAGAGACAGTGGATGGGAATGAGACAGGCACTAAGGAGACCTCGGTTCTGTTACTAGCTTTGTCCTGCACCTGAAGAGCTATGATGTCTTCCTCATGCTTTTCTTCTAGGATAAGAGGCTAACATGGCCATTCTCAAGTGTTCAAACACCATGAGTCAGCTCTTCACATAGCCCCGCTCTGAACCCACCCCAGATGTGTTCCTAGCCCACAGTGTTCCCAGAATGCTTCCAGACCCCGTTAGCAGCCAATGTGGTGAGGGAAAAGAAAGATGCAACCAGAGCTACAAGTCACATTAAAGAGAAATCTAGAACCCCAAGGTTCTAGGGTTGTGTTGGATGATATGCCGGCACTGAGAGATGGGGAACGGGGTAGGAACCATATGACATATGTCTGTCCCTCCCTGACCCCTTTATCTATCCCTAGAGTCTGTTCCTATAATGGTGGCAGCCCGCTGGCACCCCTACCTATTTCCCACTGGGAGAAAGACCCTGTACATTTATTTCTAACAGTCTGAGCTTTATCCAGCTAGTTATCTCAGGATCACAGCACTCTTCTGTCTGGGGCGAGCTCTTAGCAAAGCTTTCTTCAAACACTTCTAGACTCTATCATATTGAGAAAATACTTGGCCAGTTTAGTACAGTGCAGAGCAGGTGTAGTGTCAGAAACTGCTGAGGGTGCATCATATTTTTCTTCCCCATTTCCTGTTTAAAAAACCCCCCCACCACCACATTCCTCTTCTTTGTAAGTACAGGGGTAGTGAATTCTGGCAGACAGGGGTCTCCCTCTCAGAATTCCTCACCTTTCCCCATCTTGTAGTCCTTGTGATGGCAGTTTTTTACTAAATTTATTATTATTAAGGCTGTCAAGCGATTTTTAAAAAAATCATGATTAATCACGTGATTAATCGCACTGTTAAACAATAATAGAATACCATTTATTTAAATATTTGCAGATTTTTTCTACATTTTCAAATATATTGATTTCAATTACAACACAGAATACAAAGTGTACAGTACTCACTTTATATTATTGTTTTGATTACAAATATTTGCACTGTAAAAAACAAATTAAATAGTATTTTTCAATTCACCTAATACAAGTACTGTAGTGCAATCTCTTTATCATGAAAGTTGAACTTACAAATGTAGAATTATGTACAAAAAATAACTGCACTCAAAAATAAAACTTGTTTGTCTGAGCGACTGGCTGAACAAGAAGTAGGACTGAGTGGACTTGTAGGCTTTAACGTTTTACGTTGTTTTGTTTTGAGTACAGCTATGTAACAAACAAACAAAAATCTACATTTGTAAATTGCACTTTCACAATAAAGAGATTGCACTACAGTACTTGTATGAGGTGAATTGAAAAATACTATTTCTTTTGTTTATTATTTTTACAGTGCAAATATTTGTAATCAAAAATAAGAATATAAAGTGAGCACTGTACACTTTGTATTTGGCGTTGTAATTGAAATCAATATATTTGAAAATGTAGAAAAACATCCAAAAATATTTAATAAATTTCAATTGGTATTCTATTATTGTTTAACGGTGTGAGTAAAACTGTGAATAATTGTGATTAATTTTTTTAATCAAGATTAATTTTTTGGGGTTAATTGTGTGAGTTAACTGCGATTAATTGACAGTCCTAATTTATTGTTATTATTATTGACCATAGTACCTAGGAACTCTACACATGGACCAGGATCCCATGGCCCTACACATTGTACAAACACAAAAAGATTTTCCCTGCCCCAAGCAGCTCACATTCCAACTATCACACAACAGACATCAAATGCAGACAGACAGATGGGGGAGTACAAGGAGGCATGATAGGTAGTGGTCTCTGAACACAAGCAGCCAAGGATTTTTGTAGGTGTAACAGCAAAGGAGAGTATTGAGAAGGAATTTGAAAGTGGGTACATTTGACTTAACTCTGCTCCCTGGAGTACTATAGATACTGGGTGTGCATCAACAACAGCGGCAGCATACGTAGGTACGTGGAAACACTGTGAGACTGCACCATTGTTTGTGCATTTATCTGCATGCATTCCAACCGCTATTAACTGCGTTCGGTGTAGGTATATTGAACAGCGGAGGGAGTAGCTGCGGCAGGTTGGTAGAGCTGTGACTGTGATATGAGGCGAGGTGCAGGTGTACCTTGATGGGCCAACCATGCTTCATTCCTGCATGAAGTGCTGTAGGTTGTCACTGGTCTCCGGGGCTAAGTGAGGGATAAGCAAAGGCAACGTCTCAGAAGGAATCTTCAGGGCAAGGGTGAAGGGGTGGGAACTGCGAGAGACTGATAATATCCTACAATATCCCAAATGAACTTTATTGAACTAAGTTAAAACATATTGAATGAGGGTTAAGACCAGTGGGGTCCATCGTATTAAACATGCAATTCTGTATGTGTTATTATAGCATTGTATCTTCTCTAGTGGGAGGGAAAGCCAATTAACTTCCTCCATTATCAACCTTTTCAAGCCGCCCCCAGAGACATGCACATATACTACTTCAAACTGGATTCTCTCCAGGGACCAACAGACAAAGGAAGGGTTTTTCAATAAATAGCCTGGTTTTAAACTGGCTCATGGTCTTCTTCCTGATCCAGAAAATGGACAGGCCCCTGGTCCACGGAGGACGCCAATCCTTAGAGGAGGATTGGAAGGACGGGGCCTTCTGAGATCCCATAGGAGTGGGTGCTTGTTCTGAGCTGAAGCTGTGACGAGCTTGTAATAAGGAAACCCCCTTGGGTGTGGGGTTGAAGAACTGCCCCAGCCAGAACCCTTTTAGGCAGGGCTTTGGAGCTGTGCTCCGGCTCCACTCCAGCTCCAGGCAAAAACCTGCAGCTCCACTGCTCCGCGTTCCAGCTCCAGGCTCCGCTCCAAAGCCCTGCTTTTAGGGTTGGGGTTAACTCTGGTGGACTTATTAGCATGCCTGTAGGGTTGAGTTTTTTTAATTGTTTTTAATCTATTTTCTCTGTAATGTTTTTTGCCTTATGAATAAAGCAGGCTTGCTTAGGAAGTGCTGTGTGGTACCTTATAACTGTAGCAATCACAGCTGTTAACCATCTCGGAAAAGAAAACAAGCAGCTGTCCTTAGGCAACCTGTCTATGCTGAGAATAATACAGGGAAAGCAGGGAACTGTGCAGCCTGGAAATACCCCAGTCAGCAGGGAGAGGGATGTGGGTCTCCACACAAGAGAGGCAACACCCGCGGAGCCGGAAGGCTGAGAGTGGATGCTGTTGCTGGACCACTGAGGGGAGACACAGAAGCAGTTGCCCTGAACTGTGACAGCAACATTTTGCAAATCTGGGGTAGTTTGCATGGAGCACACTCAGTGTTTGAGTGAAGGCCAGGTGGAGGTAGTTTCTGCTTGCTACGCCTGATCCAAACGTAAGTTTTGCTTTACCATAAAGAACATGTTAAAGTTTGTTCTACAGTGTTGATGTGCTATGTTCTCAAAGCGTTCTGTCGTATCTCTGAGAGCATGTTTGTTACTGTGTGATGGGTATTGCTCGAAGATAGAGATACGGTTGGGTTGTGCGGGTGATGTGTTCCTCCACTTTGTACTTCCTGGTTTTCAGAGGTTTAAGTTTAGCCACTATGGTTGCCACCCGTCCGGTTTTTCACCCAGACAGCCCGAGTGCCGTTTGACAAGCCCTGATGTCCGGTTTTTTTGATGGGGTGGCGGGGAAGAGGCGGAGCAGGGGCAGGGCCTTGGCAGGGTAAGGGGGTGGGGCCTTGTGGGAGGCAGATCAGGGGCCCGGCCTCAGGAAGAGGGGGAGCAGGGGGGATGGCCTATGGGGTCCTGTTACCAGCCCTTAGAAAGGTGGCAACCGTATTAGCCACGCTCCCCGTTCTGGAAGGGCAGGAGGCAGCACTGGGCAACCTTAACTCTGTGTTAACAAAGCTTTTGAGCAGTTCTTTCACTTGGCTTTTTAAAAATAATTTCAGCAACTCCATGTTCCACAGCCCAGCTCTCCCCTCTACTGCCTCTGATTCCTGCCTCTCTTACGGTCCAGCCCAGTCCTCCCCCACCCCATGCAGGGACAGACTTTGGCAGAGGCCCTGTAGGTTGAGGAGCTGGGCAGAGGATGTGTGAACAGTGCAGAGACTGGCATGGAGTCACTGTGGCTGAGGTGTTTTTTTGGAAGGAGGACAGACTTGGGGGGCATGGATAGAGGAGTGGGGGGGTTATGGGTGGCTCAGCTGAAGACCCCCTCCATCCCTCACTGCATAACTCTGATGCCCCTCCTTCTCCCCTGGCCCCTTGCACTGCTTTGACCTCCCTTTTCCTCTAGGAGCAGCAGCATGTGGGGACGGGTGAGCCTGGAGAACCTTCCCCACTGCATCCGACGAAGTGGGCATTCACCCACGAAAGCTTATGCTCCAATACATCTGTTAGTCTTAAAGGTGCCACAGGACTCTCTGTTGCTTTTTACAGATGCAGACTAACACGGCTACCCCTCTGATACTTCCCCACTGCTGGAAGCCATGCGATTTAACCCAGAATCATTGCACATTTTTAACTGTGTGATATGAAGCTGCTGTGAGTAAAACAATTATTTATTGGAGACATCCACACTTTGGTATGTATATGGTCAGATCTGTACAAAGAAGGTAAAATGTTAATCTGTAATGCTATGCAACATTAGCTTAGGGAGGATCTAACGGGTTTTTTATCCCCCATGTAGACATACCCTACATCTCTCTGTGTCCCAGTTTCCCCTCTGTACAATGGGAATAATAGCTTTTCTCTGCCAGGGAGAGGTGGTGTGAGGATATATACTTATTGAGAGGTGCTCAGATTCTTTGATGCTATAAACACCTTAGCTAGAATTTTCCTGACATCTGAAAAGTAAGTCTTTGATTATGAGCAATATGTAATATTTATATACCTCTGTTTAATTATGGATATATTTATTACAAAGGACTATTACTAGACTAAAAGTTATAAGGGCTTGTCTATACTGGAAAGATAGACCAGTATAAATTAATGTGTGAGTTTAAACCTATTGTTACACTGGTATAACTCCTCATGTGGACACTTATTCCAGTATAAAAGAGTGCCCCTGATTGGTTTAGCTTATATCATTTCGGAAGGGGTTTAATCTAAATGGGAAAAAGGCACTCTGGTTTTGGTAGAATAATGTCCACATGGGGGGTGGGGGTTTAAATCAGAATAACTACATCTGTATAATTGGTCAAACTTTCCAGTGTAGACAGTCCCTAAGGTGCTGGCGAGAGAAGCAAAAATAACATTCGAGAAAGGCCATCCTCTTTGGTGGATCAAAGGAAAAGGAAGGCATGTTATAGCAACCTAGAAAATCTGACAGCCTGGAAATCACACGATAGCAAAGAAGAAACTTGTGCTAGAGGAAAATTAAGAAGAACAAATATTTTAAATAACACGTGTAAAATAAACATTCAGAATATCATAGGAAATATGTTTTACAACAAACTGAGACATGGCTGCTTCGCTACTTGCATCAATTGTGATTTTCTGGTATTATTTACCATTAATGAATGGTTTTAAGTTGCACAATGACATCCAACTATACAATTAGGGTGAACATACTTCCCAAAGGAAAAATGTGTGGGGCTGGCCTAAGCCCTCCCCACTGTGGGACTAGCCCAAGCTGCATGCCTGAGCCCCTCCCCCCCATAGGGCTGGCCTGAGCCACTCACCTGAGCGCCCCTCCCCCCTCAAGTGGGGCTTAATATGGAGATATACCTATCTAATAGAGCTGGAAGGGACCTTGAAAGGTCATCAAGTCCAGTCCCCTGCCTTCACAGCAGGACTAAATACCATCCCTGACAGATTTTTGCCCCAGATACCTAAATGGCCCCCTTAAGGATTAAATTTACAACCCTGGGTTTAACAAGCCAATGCTCAAACCACTGAGCTATCCCTCCCCTCAAGTGGCTTGCCCAAGCCCTGCCTGTCTCCCCCCACCCCCCCAAGGTGGATGCTGGTAGCACTGCTCATTCAAGTCCTGCCTGCCCCCCATCTCCCCTCTACATGGGGCTGGCACCACCACTCTCCCCCCCCCCATGTTCCTCTGCACCCCACTTTTCTGACAAAAGTGGGCATTTGTCCTGTTTGCTCTTGCCAACTGATCAAGTCGCCGAGACACATGGGACCAATGCCCACTTTTGCCAAAAAAGTTGGGGCAGCCAGAACAGGGTTTAAAAATGGGACTGTCCTGGCCAAAACGGGAGGTATGGTCACCCTAAGTAAACTAGGATGTGCTAAGGACCATTCCCCCTGCCCCAACCTATCTGGCAGCACAGCTCCCCCTTTCCCAACCCCAGCTACTGCACCCTGTCCCTGGTTTTGCCAATCTGCCCCTCTCCTTCGCTTCCCTCCACTTGTTTTGCCTTCCTCGGCAAACTGCACACACATCCCTGCCATGTGCCGCCCTTTCCCCCTGTTAATCGCAGGGAGCAGATACTGATGGCAGGTCAGGGCAGCAGAGCATGTTCCCACTGCTCCAGCCTGCTCAGTGACTGCGAAGTCGCAAATTCTGGTGGGAAGCAGTTTCTGACATACACGAAACTGGGCGTGTGTCAGGGAGGGCAGCAGCTCTGAGGCTCGCAGCCCTTTCCCCCGGGTCTCTCCCCTCACCTGCAGGCTCCGGCTCTGGGGCTGGTGTCGGCAGAGCCCGGGGCTGCCAGGGGCAGAAAGTCCCCCCTGGCTGGGCAGAGAGGGGGGTTAATGCAGGTCTCTCCCCACACCGCGCTGGGGAGCAGCAGCGGTTCAGCCCGGGCTCCAGGCTCACAATGGAGGCAGCAGCAGATGCTACTGACCCAGGAAGCTCAACCCCTGATATCCTGAAGAAAGACAGAGAGCAACAGCTTCCTCTCCCTTCGCTCTCGGTGGGGAGGGCTGAAAAGCAGGATGGAGAGGGAGGGGAAAGGGGCAGGAAGAGCTCTGTGTAGCTGGAAAGCTTGTTTCTCTCACCAACACAAGTTCCTCCAATAAAATCTATTACTTCCCCCAGTTGTCTCTTATATCCTGCCACCCCTGGGCTATAAGAACCGGGCGTACCACATCCTAACGCACATACACAAGGGGGCAGAATTCACACTGTCCCCACGTTCTTGAGTCTAGCCCAGCCCGGTTGTGAATGTTTGACTGAGCAACCTTAATCATGTTCATTTTTTGTTCTATGTTCTAGTTCCTGTAGGGAATATCGCTGTAAATCCTCCCCAAAGTGCTGCTCTTCTGTAGAATTACTTAACATGGAGATCTAACCCACTCCAATCTTGGCCTTTTTCTCACCAGTAATCAAACACTGCTGTAATACCAATCCGATTTTTCCCTTTTCTCAGTTATTGGAATTTTACACAAAATCCCCTCAGATGCTGGTCTCTTTCTACTTATCGATTATTAATATACTGGCAAAATTACTTATTTTTCTCTCTAAATATCTAATAATAGAATCATAGGACTGGAAGGGAGCTGGAGAGGTCATCTAGTCCAGTCCCCTGCACTCAAGGCAGGACTAAGTATTATCTAGAGTCTAGATAGACCATCCCTGACAGGTATTTGTTCAACCTGCCCTTAAAAATCTCCAATACTGGAGATTCCACAACCTCCCATGGCAATTTATTCCAGTTCTTAACCACCCTGACAGTTACGAAGTTTTTCCTAATGTCCAACCTAAACCTCCCTTGCTGCAATTTAAGCCCATTACTTCATGTCCTATCCTCAGAGGTTAAGGCAAACAATTCATAGAATCATAGAAGATTAGGGTTGGAAGCATAGGCGCTGATTCCTATGCTCTGCACCCACCAGCAGCTCCCCACCCGGCCCCAGCTCACTGCCTCCTCCCCTGAGTGTGCCGCCGCGTCCTGCTTCTCCCCCCTCCCTCCGAGCGCTTGTGCCGCGAAACAGCTGCGGGATTAACAAATTTGTTAATAAATTATATAAATGTATATATTAAATTAATAAATTAAATAAATTTGTTCGTCTCTAAGGTGCCACTCCTTGTTGTTTTTGCTGATACAGACTAACACGGCTACCCCTCTGAAACCTGTCACTAGGGATTGTTATGGGTGGAGTAGTAATGATACCATAGTTAAGATGGCTGGAGAATTCTCATTTTAATAGGAGCTTTAATCCATTATTGCCAAGAAATGTTGTAAAAGTGCCCCCATCCCCCCAAACCACAAACAAATTGCAAATCAGCTGAATTTTGAAGCTTTTCGTTTGGGCAACACCTCATTAATAGGGACAGGGAGGGGGATGGAGACAGAAGATCCCATGGCAGTTGGGAGGGGGTAGTTGGGGGGTGGGGTTGGTGATTGGCAGCTGTTGCTTAGGGGGGCTGGTTTGGGTGGGGGGCAACAGCTGGGACAGGGCAAACCAAGAGCTGGGCAGTTGTCATGTGGGGATATTGCCCCTCTTGTTGGCATAGGGCAACCACCATATTCACACCACTAATGATTCCCCTAGAATCCATCTGTCAGGAGCTTTAGGGACCCTTTGGGGTGACAGTGGTGGTGGGAATGGGCGGGGTTAATACAGCAGGATCATTATAAAGGACGACAATAGTTAGACACTCTGGATACTGATTAAGGGGATCAGGAACCCAGTCACGCACACAGCAGCCCCCTGGAGGGATGACTCTCCCATCCTGCCCCCATCTGGGGCAAAATGCAGCCAGTCAGGGTCTGGCCAACGGCCCCGTCAGCAGCTGGGAGACACTGTCCCCCCCAAATGGTGGGAGGCTTCTGGCTTTGATGTTTGTTACATGCAGAACAACTCACTTTAAGCAGCAATCCTGTCATGTTAATTAAAACTAGTGGAAAAATAATTTGATTTTCAGATATGAGGGGGAAACTTGATCATTAAAGATCTTCATTCCCCATTAATGGGAAAATGACTCAAGGCAGTGATTTCCCTACAACGATTAGGGTAGTGGTCCCCAAAGATTGCACCCCCCCTTACCCCTATCCATGCCCCACGCCTCCCCGCCCCCGGAGCTGGAGCCGGGGCTGGGATCAATGATGTGGCTGGGGGTGTGTGTGACAGAGGTAAGGGGGGCCGAGTCTGGGGCCGCAGCTGGGGGTGGATCTGGGGCTGGGAGCGAGGCCGGGACTGGAGCCACAGCCAGGGGCCAAGGCTGGAGACAGGGACAGGAGCAGAGCTGCGCCGAGGCTGGGGACGGGGTCAGGCACAGGGATGGGAGCCAGGGACAAGGCTGCGGGCAGGACCGGAGCAGAGCTGGGGGCGGGGAGGGGCTGGGTGGTGCTCCTTCCTGGCCCCCCCATGGGGACTGGCCCGGGCCCTGCTGCACCCCCCAAAGGTACCTCCACACACCCCTGGGGGGGGGCGCTCCCCACAGTTTGGGGACCTCTGGATTAGGGGGTTTATATAGTTCAATAATTAGGGAAGAAAATTGATGAATGTTGCGGGGGGGGGTATATCTATTTTATATCAATAAAGACAATTTCCTTCAGAGATCTTTACAAAGAAGAGTTGGGTTCATTATTCCCATTATACAGATGGGCTTAAAGTGCAGCAAGGGAGGTTTAGGTTGGACATTAAGAAAAACTTCCTAACTGTCAGGATGGTTAAGCCCTGGAATAAATTGCCGAGAGAGATTGTGGAATCGCCATCATTGGAAATGTTTAAGAGCAGGTTAGACAAACACCTGTCAGGGATGGTGTAGATAATTAGCCCTGCCCTGAGTGCAGGGGACTGGACTACATGACCTCTCGAGGTCCCTTCCAGTTCTATGATTCTATGGGGAAAATTGAAGTATAGTGTGAAAGTGACCTGCCCCAGCAGGCCAGTGGAGAGCCAGGAATAGAACCACGGGGCCCATCTAATGCCGGTGACCAAGCCACTAAGCTCCACTGTGTCTCATAGTAATGCACACCAAACCCTGCTACAACAGCCCCACGTGGCATCAGTCCATGAATGGAGAGAGAATTAAACCTTCATTGCCCCTCACAGAAAAGCCACACATCTGATTTTAACTCTTCACTTTTAAAAATGATTTTTCTGTTTTCTAATAAAAGATCAGTTAAAAAAAATCACACCTGGATACACGTGAGTTTATAATTTGACCCCATGTACAGAGAGTCCACACTCCCTATAACCTGGAACTACTTTTTACTCCAGATCTCTCCGATGGAGCTAGGGGAGGAGCTGGGACCCTTGGATGCAGAGGAAGGGGCGAGCCGGAGTGGCAGCTGAACTGGTGAGGAGTCTGTTAAACCAACTTGGAAACTATGGGCGAGTGAAGGAAAAAGCTGAGATTCTCTCCAAGGCCCCGAGAGCCCCCCAGTTCTGCCCCATTTCACCCAGGTCAGGGTTGTGTCAGTCATGGCCTCCTTCCTCCCTGATAGAGGCTTATTAATGAGTCAATTTCCTGAGTGTTGAGGTGATACGTGGAAGCAGAATTGGCCCCTCTGCTTTGGGGGATTTGGCCCCCAGTTTCAGATCAAATCATTATTATTTATTTCTGCCATTCCCTCTTCAAGGATTCTTTATTTCCCAGCTCTCAATTCTCCTTCTTTATTCTAACACAGGAGGAGATGGGGAGTAGAAAGGAGGAGAATTGTCTGCCAGAAGCGGAATGACATGGGAGGTTCTTGGGAAGGTTGGAAGGGAATGTTTGCCAATGTTCTGAGCAAGTAGAAACCCATGAGAGTCAAGGCGAATCAGAAGGCAGGAAAAAATCTCTCGAGAGGAGCCAGAGGGGTAAAGTCACTTCCACGGGCAGAGCTCTCGGGAGAACTAAAAATACTCAGGCTCGTCAAAGAACCAGCAGTGGAGAGAAACCCTATAGCTTTAGTTGGAGATCAACCCTTTTTAGACCTCAAAGAACCCACACAGGAGAGAAACCTAACAAATGTGATGGCTATCAGAAGAGCTTCAGTGTGAACACAAACCTTCTTACACACACACACAAGAGGACCCCCAGGGCGGAAAACCCCTATAAATGCCTCAAGTGTGGGAAAGGCTTTGATCTGAGCTCAGACCTTATGAGACATCAGAGAATCTTTACAGGATATAAACCCTATAAGTGCCCCAGCTGTGGGAAAACCTATTGTGAGCTCAGACCTGGTCATAGTTCAGAAAACCCACAGGAGAGAGACCCTATAAGTGCCCTGACTGTGGGGGGAAAGTTTTAACATGAGCTCAATCCTTATGAAACACCAGAGACCCCACAAGACAAAAAGACCCCACATGTTCCCTGACTGCAGGGAAAGTGTCATTGTCAACTTGGCCTTCGTTAGACACCAAAGACTCCACCCAAGAGGGAAACCCTACAAGTGTCCTGACTGTGGGAAAAACTGCTGGTGTCATTCATTCCTTGTGACACATCAGGGAACCTAAAGAGAGAGACTCTGTAAATGCCCCAAACGTGAGAAAACTTCACTTGCTTCTCAGACCTCATTATGCATCAGAGAATCCACACAGAAGAGAGCCCCTTTAAATGTAGTGAGTGCAGAAAAAGTTCCCAGTCTAATATGCTTCTTATCAGACATCAGAGCACCCACAGCAGGCAGAGACCTTATCCCTGCCCTGACTGAGGGAAAAGCTTTTGTCAGAGCTTACCCCATATTACCCAGCAGAGAAATCACACGTGAGAGATGCTCACACTAGGTTTTTATCTGGTGGCTCTGCAAAATCTACACAAAATCTGGGGGTTATGGCACCTCCGGTTGCTTGGGGGCATTGAGAGATGGGGGATCTGTAAGGCGTGATGGTGGGGGCTGGGGAACAGAGGGGAATATCTGGAAGTTGGATTGTTGCTGAGTGGTCACAACCCATTGGAGAAGGATCTTGGGTTCTGATGGGTGGATTATTTAGGGACTAGGATGGGAGATGACAGGGATAACTGATGTCAGAGCCGGTCCATGGGCAGCTGATATGTACTGGTCAGTTACCATGTTGCGGTCAGGAGATGTGTAGCAGAGTTGGGATCGAGCCAGGTCAGGATACCAGGAATTCAGGGGCAGGTTACAAACTGAAGGCAAGTAATGGGGTTGGGGACAAACCGGGGTCAGGAGCTGGAGTCCAAGGCTCACGATAAAACAAGGTATGGAGCAGAAGCAAGCAAGCAATATCTGCATCATTGCTCAGATAGTTCCCTCTGATGGCTCCCTGGTTTACATACTGGCAGAGGCCAATCTGTGAGCTGCCACTCAGGCCCTGCTGGTCAGCATGTCCTGCAGTGTTTAGTTTCCAGGGTGACCAGCAAAACTCCAGTGGCAATGTGGAAGCACTGGAGGCCCAGAACCTCCACAGTAGCAGATTCTAATCTCATAGGTTCTTTCACTTGAAAATTTTCCATTCTCCCAAGAGATTGAAAAGCAACATGCCCCCACACTTCCACCCAACTCACCCTGTGCCACAACACCCGAGCAGGGACCTCAGCGCTGTTAAAACAGATGAAGTTCCCCAAGGCACAGGCTGTGGAAGAGTCCAACGTGCCAACCTGTTGCTTCCAGAGAATTCGAGGTTGGAGATCAGGTTTGTGCTAGAGGAGATATTGGAGGAAGCTGGGACGCGTGGTGCTTTTCGGTATCTGTTAGAGACAGAAGCAAAAGCCCTACAGCACGCCGGCACCGTACTCAACGCAAAGGCGGCAAGGTCCACGGGAAACTTTCCCCGTCTCATGCCCAGGCTTTTAAGGTTTCGTTGAGTGGGATCCTGAGGCCACCTTTAGTGTCACTAAAAGTTTTTGTTTGTGTTCATATTTAGCGATAGAGGTGCTGATCCGCTGTGGCTCCAGATTAAACCACTGGGAGCTGCAGTTCTGCAAAGGAGCAGCAAGGTGCATCCAGCTTGGACTCAAGAATGTCGGCCCCCCTGAATGATGGGCTCCTGAACATTGCGGCTGGAAACCCTGTCTGCTCACTGAGGTCAGCGAATAAAGCAGGGTGGATAAATGCCAACGTTATTTTAAAAATGATTTTATTTCAATTGTCTTTTTATTTAAATAATTACTCTTTTAAAAACCTATCAAAAATCAAATGTGAAGTGATGATAACCTACAGTAAGGCCTTACTTTACCATCCCATCTATTAAATACATTTAAATTAAATAAAAATATTAATAAGCAACATACATTTGATGCTGAAGTTTTAAATAAAGTTGAACAGCTGGACTGATGGAAGTAATTGATTAGGCACCATAACCAGCATTTGTTGAAGTGCTAAACCAGATTTTAACACTTCTTTGGCAGGTGCAGAGAGAACATTTTCTTCCTTTCAGTTTATTCAACTAGTTCAGTTCAATGATTAAGAACATAAGAGTGGCCAGACTGGGTCAGACCAAAGGTCCATCTAGCCCAGTATCCTGTCTACCGACAGTGGCCAATGCCAGGTGCCCCAGAAGGAATGAACACAACAGGTAATCGTCCTGTGATCCATCCCCTGTTGCCCATTCCCAGCTTCTGGCAAACAGAGGCTAGGGACATTAGTTCATTCAATGTTAAGAAAATGATTGGGAGTTGAAAAAGCAAGAAAACTTTTTGTCCCCTCTTCCAACCTATGAATACAAATGAGGTGTCACAGGGTGAGATCTACTAGTTCTGAAACCTTGAAGGGCAGAGTGACCAGAAACAATCAGTTCAGTTCACTACCTATAGATCACACTTCCTTTGTTTAATAAGTCAGTTGTTTATCAAAACAGTTCTTGCATTAAAAGCTTTTTTTTTCTCCTCATGTTGAAGGTAGTTTTATTTAACTAATAAAAAAGTGCTGGTTTTGTGCAGTTGTAACTGAATTCCAATTTCCAGCCAAATACAGCTGGACACAAATCATGAGTAAAATATTAATCATCTAGTAAATAAGAAATGCTTCATTCTCCATTTTCTAACATACGAAAAAAAGTACAAAGAAGAATCTAAATGTATGTTAACTAATTGCTCAAATAAATGTTTTTGCTAACTGGTGGGTTACACTGTATCTATACACAAGTACTAAATTTAATGTAAAGGCTACATTTAATTACATATCAACAGGTTTTAATGGGTACCAATCAATGAGAATCAACCTTTCTTTAGGAAAGTAACTAAAAAGTTAAAATGCAAAGTGAGATTAAAACTGATCAGTAAAATCAAGGTTTTAGTGATGTCAATTACTTTTATTTAAATCAGTCCACCCTGGAATAAAGCCCCTGATTATTCCCTGGAAAGAGAGACAGAGATGGGGCAATTTCCACAGATATACACCCAGTGGGATCCATGTCAATCAGTCCTGGATTAAAGCAGTTCCAGCAGGTTTGTAAGACCCTCCAAGCTGCTCCGTTTCCCACAGATGTATTTCCCTTCTGAGAACTACAGACTAGAATGTAACAGACCACTTCAAGGTCCTCTTAGTGCTTCAGATCATTGGGGAAGTAACATTTGTCAACACAGTTTTTCAACTTTATATAATGTATTAGAAATAAAGCTAAGTTGAAAAGGAAATAAGCATATTAATAATAGACTAATAAAGAGGTCCAGTTAATAACAGAATGATTCATAATAACGTGAATCAACCATTAATTATTAGCTGAATCAGATCAATATATCAGACCATTCCCACGTGGACTCTAGCAGTGTGGCATGGCAGCAGTTCATTTAGCTATCAGCCCAGGCAATGGGGTGTTTTGCCAATTAGGTCTAAGCTTGTACTCCAGCCAAAGGCTTGATGCAGAAGTGAAAGAACCAAGCCCCAAGACACAGCTAATGTGTGGATCATAATTTAAATTGCTAGCAATCAGCTGTTTCTGCCCAGATTTCATGTTTCGATGATCCCCTTATTCACTGAGTGAGCAGCATCTGACCTAGGAAGCTCGGCCACTGAGCAGAGAGAGAAAGCAAGCAGCCTCCCCTCCCTTAGCAATACACAGAGCCCTCTGATAGCAACTCTGTATTGCTGTGGGATTTTAAAAGCTGCTGTGTCCCACCCCAGAGGTGGCTGCATTAGGGATCCCTGAGCAGCATTGGCTGTTAACTAGCTGCCATACCCCACCTCAGAGCTACTTGCCCACCAGTTACCACAGATCTTCTCTTTCTGCAAGCCACCAGTTGTTTATCTATGTTTTCCCAGTCACCGACCCCTGCTCTGGGCTCCCCTGCAGTCTGGACCTTATCTCCTCCTCCCACACAGGCTGAGCCCAGTGGGGTTGGTGCTCTCGGGATAAACAATCCCCCAGTGACTGCTCCCTGGCTGTTATTCCAGTATCAGAAGACTCCTGAGGTCTCCCATTCCCATTCAGGTTGAGCTGTGAAACAGAGAGAGCGGCCCAACTTGCAACTGGGGAACTAGGAAGGTGAGTGTTTGGTTTCCACCAGCTCTGAGACAGGCACCCCAGGTCCAAATGGTTTAACTACATCTCAGAAGGACTGAACCTGGAATCTCTTCCCCTCCCAAAGCAATTCCCTTACACAGCATTTCAAGCTGCTTTAAGGGCTGGGAATAGTATATTTTCTAAATCCCAGCCCCCCCTGCTCTACCCTACTAGACTCCACTCCCACCCAATAGCTGGGGATAGAACCCAGGAGTCTGGGTTCCCAGCCTCCCCCCATTTCCAATCCACTACCCCACACTCCATTCCTAAAGCCAGGAATAGAACCCAGGAGTCCTGTCTCCCACTCCCCCCTGCTCTAACCTGCTAGACTCCCCTCCCCAAGCTGTGATAGAATCCAGGAGTCCTGATTTATATTCCCCTTACCTGTAACCACAACACCAAATCTTCCTCCTCCTCCACCCAAAGCTGGGGTTCAAGTCACAATAAGGATACCTGAGCTGTACACTGGGAGTCAGGACTCGTGGTTTCTCTCCCTGGCTCTGGGAGGGGAGTGAGGTAGAGTGGAATGGTTAAAGAAGGGGGGCTGGGTGTTCAGGACTCCTGGGTCCTCCTATCCCCGGCTCTAGGCCACCACATAGCATCCAAAGGGTATGTTCATCCCCAAAGTGCATCAGCCCTGCTCTGGTAGGACCCTCCTTCTGCATGGGTGAGGGGATTTCAGACTCCCTGGCTCATTTCTCTCTCTATGCTCTCTCATTTTCACTGTGCTGGCTCAGGGGAGCTGAGATGCAGGAGGGGGTGAGAGCTCCAGCTGGGGGTGCGGGCTCCAGAGTGAGGCCAGAAATGAGGAGTTCAGAAGGTGGGAGGGGGCTCCAGTCTGAGGCAGTGGGTTGGGATGCGAGAGGGGGTGAGGGCTCCGGCTGGGGGTGTGGGCTCTGGGTTGGGGCCAGGGATGATGGATTTGAGGTGCAGGAGGGGGCTCTGGGCTGGGATCAAGGGGTTCAGAGGGCAGGAGGGGGATCAGGGCTGGGGCTGGGCAGGGGGTTGGGTCCCAGGAGGGGGTCAAGGTGCAGGCTCCGGACAGCGCTTACCTCAAGCAGCTCCCGGAAGCAGCGGCACGGCCCACTCCGGCTCCTAAGTGGAGGCATGGCCAAGCGGCTCTGCGCCCTGCCCCGTCCACAGGCGCCGCCCCCGCAGCTCCCATTGGCCATGGTTCCTGGCCAATGGGAGCTGCGGGGGCAGCACTTGGGGCGGGAGCAGCATGCGGAGCCCCCTGGCTGCCCCTATCCGTAGGAGCTGGAGGGGGGACATGCCTCTGCTTCCCGGGAGCCATGCGGCGCGGAAGCTAGCAGGGAGCCTGCCAGCCCCGTTGTGTGGTGCCGCCAATCAGACAGTCAATGGCCCAGTCAACGATGCTGACCGGAGCCGCCAGGATCCCTTTTCAACTGGTCAAAAACCGAACACCTGGTCACCCTACGCTTCCCTGATGTGAAAGGGCCTCTCCCCTGTAGCAGAGAGCTGGGTAAAGGATGGAGCCAAGCTGTGAGTGCAGCACAGACCTGGAGTTACTGACTGGGGGGGGGGGGGGTTTCTTAAAGGGGATCAGGGATGGTTAAGGGGACTCCTGCCCTAAGTTCCCTCTAAGCTGCGCGGCCGCATGGCCATGCAGCAGCCTATTAAGCGTCGCACAGGCGCTCAGGGCTGCGGCGGGGAGAGATGCCTCTCCCCCAGCCAAGGAGCTGACACAGCTGGGGGAAAGATTCCCCTCCCCCGGCCCCAATGCAGCCAGGCCCGGACCTGCTATAGCCAGGGAAGAAGCGCCCATCCCTCGGCCCCAACCCAGCCCAGCCCCGCCCTGGACCTGCTGCAGATGGGGAAGAGGCGCACCTCCCCTGGCCCCAACCCAGCCCAGTCCCCAACCTGCCATGGCGGGGAAGAGGCGCCTATCTCGCGGCCCCAGCCCCAGAGCTGATGCAGCAGGGAGAGGTGACTCAGCCCTCCAGCCTAGGTGCTGCTGTGGGGAGAGAGAGCTGGGGGGAGTCCTCTCTCCCCACTGTAGCCCCAGGGCAGCCTGCACCCTAAGCCCCTCATCCCCGGCCCCACCCCAGAGCCCGCACTCCCAGCCAGAGCCCTCATCTCCTGCACCCCAACCCTCTGCCCCAGCCCTGAGCCCCCTCCCACACTCCGAACTCCTCGGCCTCACCCCCGCCACATGAATTTTGTTATGTGCACCAATATGGAGGTGAGGTGTCACACATCACCTCCATATTGGTGCACATAACAAAATTCATTCTGCACATGCATGGGAAAAATTAGAGGGAGCACTGCTGAGTCCTACCTATAGGGGCCTCTTCTCTGGGGGATGCACCAGGACTTCTAATGTAGCATCCTGAGACAGACTTGCCAAGTGTCACACATGCCGTTGGTCTGTCCCGTAGGGTTGGTAAAAATGTCACACTTCGTTTGAGAGAAAAGATGGGTGAGGTAATATCTCTTATTGGACCAATAAGCACGGGTGGTTTGAGCATTGGCCTGCTAAACCCAGGGTTATGAATTCAATCCTTGAGGGGGCCACCTAGGGGTCTGGGGATTGGTTCTGCTTTGAGCAGGGGGTTGGACTAGATGACCTCCTGAGGTCCCTTCCAACCCTGATATTCTATGAACTTCTGATGGGAAGAGAATAGGGATTTCCTCCTCCCCCAGGTGATCAACTAGCACAGTGTTGCCAATTTAGTTGTTTTCCAACTAGATCTAGTTGTTTTAAAACTTTTCTAGTTGGAAAAAAATTCCATGTAGTTGTTGGTTGGAAATTTGAATTGAAATTGAAACATTAATACACACTTTAAAGGCATACATATGATAAACTAGTTGTGTCTGAAAAAAGCATAATAGGTTTGGAAAGTATGAACAGACAAGCTTCCTCACACAGCTGTCAGCACATTCATTTCGGGGATGTTGGCCCACCTAATAATTTCAAATGAAGTTTTCTAAACAGCAATAAATCATCAGAAATTCAAACACTGATGTTTATTGGTGTTTTGTAATGTTTAAAATGTGGGGCCGGGAGTTAGTGCCAAATCACCTTGCCCATGAAAACATACAGCCCATCTTCACCCTCACGGTCTCACCCCTCGGCCCTCACCCCCTGGAAATTCAAACACCCCCTCTAATTTCAATTCCCAGGGGGAAACACAGAGAGAGACAAGCTTTTGAGCTCCACAGAACTCTTCTTCAGGGCTGGGAGAGGCTCTCATAGCTAAATGCAAATTGGAACAGATTGTTTAGCATATGCAGTTAACCCATATTGTAAGGGACCATTCAAGGTAGAGTCGCCTTTTAACACCTCATAGGACAAAAAGGGGAGTTAATGGGTTACAGATTGTTGTAATAAGCCATAAATCCAGTGTGTCTGGTCAGTCCATGATTTTTAGTGTCTAGCAGAGTAATGAATTTAAGTTCCCAGGCTTGTCTTTTGAAAGTTTTGTGCAGGTTTCCTTTGAGGAGGAGAACTGATAGGTCACCTGGGGAAGGCAATTATTTTTTGGCAAAGGTCCAAATTTCTTGGTCAAGCAAGGGATAGTCAAGGTCCAGACTCCAGAGAAAATAATAAAAAAACAACAACAATAATGATAATAAGTAAATACAAAGATTTCAGGATCCATTTTAAAGCATCTGGTGGTCCGGATTTGGCCTGCTGTCCACCTATTAACTACCCCTGGGTCAGACACACAGTGATCGCTTTGTGACAAGGGTTCACCCACAGGTGATAATTGGACTGACAAAGCTACAGCTACACTGCATACACCTGGTTTGAGGGAGACAGACTCCCCCACACTGTGCCCAGTAGCTGAGGGGAAAGGTGCACCCAGCTAAAGAGTAAGGAACTTTAATCCTACTTCTTCTACACAATGTTCTTAATGCTCCTCTGAGAGTCACAGCTTTGTTCACCAATTCCTCCCATCCCAACTTTAGGGGAGCTATAAACTAGCACTTGCCCATTCCCCCCATTATGTTAGCTGTAACTGGACATCTGTCAGGTGGGGGATTCCCGGGGTTGGGAGAGGGGTTCCCAGAGTTAGTCCCTGGAACAAGCACCACACTTAACAACAGCGTGACACTGTTCCCTAAGCCAGGAGCACAGCCAAGTCAGGATCTCTAGCAGGGGTTACACAGACTTGGCACAGCACACAGTCAACCGGATCTTCTCTCCCACTCACGTCGTCTAGACACACACACAGACTCACTGCTCCATGCCAATGCAATACCCGCCCCATGTGCACTCTGGTCCAGCTGGCGGTGAGCGCAGAACAATGTGTTAGTTACAAGGTCTCCGCTCTAGGCTATGAGGTTATAACATTCCCCACCCTTTAGCCTGTAGTTACTAGATTTAGTGTTTGACTGGCACTTCCCCCAGCCAATCAGGTTTGTGCAGAGTAGCAGATGGAGAAGAGACAGGAATGTGCTGTCTCGCAAGCACCGCACAAATTCACATCAAGGAGAGCTAGGAAAAGAACCCAGGTCCCTACAAGAACCAAACATCCACTATTTTGCAACAACACCTTTCATTGGAAAGGGGCCACATTATCTGCTTTCCCTGCTAACACAAGGTGGCTCTTTTTGTCCAGGGGTAGTGTCCCCCTGGGACCAAACCAACCTGACCTATCCCGAACAAAATCTGCTGGTTTCTGTGCCATTCTGTGCCCAACACAAGGCTAAACCATTTTTCTTCTTCTGCCAATATGCTCATTGGGTTAGGTGGAGCTGTATTGATACAGGGATTAGTTGCAATAAGTAGCCAGAGCTTGCCCTGGCATCACAGAAGAGCCAGGGCAGCAGTTAGAGGGATCCCCCCCTTTTTATAATTAGGGTGATGCAGTGTCCCTATAGACACTGCCTAACTTACACCCCCTCCTGTTGGCTGCCAGCCTTGTCAGTTTCAGGGCTGCCTCTGGCTCAGAGCAGCAGCTGGGACTCACAGCTGGAGCCCTGAAATTTACAAGAATGTCAATTTCAGGGCTGGTAGGCTCCCTGCTGTGACATTGAGCCTGTGGTGGGCTCACAGCTGCCCCCCGCCAGGTGTCAGCTAGGCAATGGAGGCTGCTCACCTCCTGAGCCTGGGGCAGGGCTCAATTTGACATTCTTGTCAATTTCACAGCTCCAGCTGTGAGTCCTCCACTGCTGCTCTGAGCAGAAGGCAGCTGGGAAATTCACTGCTGGGAGGCTCCCTGCTGTGAAATTGAGCCGGAGCCACCTGGGTGGCCCGGGGGCTCCAGCTGTGAGCCCTGTGTGGCTGTCAGTGTCCCACAATGCTCCACTTCAGTCGGTGCAAGCGTTCCTGGTGAGGATGTGCGCCACCAGCAGAAGGAGGGTAGTGCAGACACCCAGAGCCCATTGAATTACTGCGGCGGCTTTCGATCGACCTAAATTAAGTCAAGCTAATTGTGTAGTGTAGACAACCCCTTAGTGTGCATGAGAGTTTTTAAAAAAAAAAACCCATAGAGTTGCAGGGCTGCTATTATGGCTGTGAGAGGCACCTCCCCACGCTGACACTTCGCTAGGTGTGCCGGAAGATGGAGGAATATTAAAAACGTGTCACCCCTTTCTGACACCCCTCTTGCTGACTGTTAGTGCCCACCAGATGCCCACTGGCATTCACAGAGTGCTATGCACCATTCCTGCCCTCTTTCTGTGCATCTCTCCCAGTTTCCCTGAGGGCGGTTTAGGCTAACCGAAAGTGGTGGCTCACAGGGAATCCCTAGAACAAGGAGGAATGGATAGGACATCTGTCAAGTCCTTGCCGGTTTGTCTGCAGTTGGCAAAGTGGATGTGCCACTCGCTAGTTCATGTTAGCTAAATTAGGCCTATATACCACCCCCTCCTGCCTCCCAGGCTATGGGGAGGTGGTGGGGCTGGGAGGAATGCCTGCTCCAGTTGGAGGCAGCAAGGGATGGAGAGTGGAGATGTGGAGATCTGGAGTCCCTTCCTCAGATCTCCATCATGGCAGGCTTGGAGAGGCTGTGGAGTGGCCCTTTAATCTAGATGAGGGGGGTCTCCGCTAAATGAGAACCCCCTCTGGAGATGGTACAGCCTGAGACAATAGGCAGAGGGTGCTCCCAATCACTCCCCTCTTCCAGTCTCGGGGTGAGGGTTATGTGCAGAGGCGCTGACTTCACCAGTTCCCGGGGGGTGCTCGACCTCTGCTCTGCCCCAGGCCCCGCCTCCACTCCACTCCTTCCCCCAGCCCTGCCTCTTCCCATCCCCACTCTGCTGCTTCCCGCCCCCACCCCATTCCACCCCCTCCCCTGCTTCTTCCTGCTCCTGCTCCTCCCCACCTTGTGCCTCCTACAGGCTGCTGAACAGCTGATCACGGTGGGCGGGAGGCACTGGGAGGGAGTGGGAGGAGCTGATTGATGGGGCCCGCCAGCGGGCCAGAGGGCTGGGGAGTGAGACACTGATCCACGGGGCTCCTGGTGGGTGCTGAGCACCCACTATTTTTTTCCATGGATGCTCCAGCCCCAGAGCACCCACGGAGTCAGTGCCTATGGCTATGTGCCGGGTGCGCTGGTTCCCAGGGTTTAGCACAGCTCCAGCCTGCATTGCTTAGTGCTCCCTGGCAGGAATTCAGCGAGCATAGGCGCCGACTCCGTGGGTGCTCCGGGGCTGGAGCACCCACAGGGAAAAATTAGTGGGTGCTCTGCACCCACCAGCAGCCAAGCTCCCCCCTGCCCCCTACCTCCTCCCCTGAGCATGTCATGTCCCCGCTCCTCCACCTACCTCCCAGCACTTGCTGCTGCCAAACAGCTGTAGCAAGCTCCGGGGGGGAGGAGCGGGAACGTGGCTTGCTCAGGGGAAGAGGCGGGGCCGGGGCAGGGACTTTGGGGAAGGGGTTGGAATGGGGGTGGGAGGGGGCGGGGCAGGGGTGGAGTTGGGACAGGGCCGGGGGCAGAGGGGGGTTGAGCACCCACCGGTGCCAGAAGAAGTTGGCGCCTATGTCAGTGAGTGTATCCCAGTAGAGAACAAACTCATCCTAGCTGGTTCTCCTGCACGGCTGCGGTGGTGCCATTTTCAATGTCATAGAATTTAAGGCCACTAGATCACCCAGACCAGGGGTCGGCAACCTCTCAGAAGTGATGTGCCGAATCTTCATTTATTCACTCTGATTTAAGGTTTCACGTGCCAGTAATACATTTTAACACTTTTAGAAGGTCTCTCTCTATAAGTCTATAATATATAACTAAACTATTGTTAAAAGCAACAGAGGGTCCTGTGACACCTTTAAGACTAACAGAAGTATTGGGAGCATAAGCTTTCGTGGGGAAGAACCTCACTTCTTCAGATGCATCACTTGCATCTGAAGAAGTGAGGTTCTTACCCACGAAAGCTTATGCTCCCAATACTTCTGTTAGTC